>NW_015542633.1:438137-472889 GCF_001515605.1 Sinocyclocheilus anshuiensis
TTCTATTGCCCTACACCAACCCTACCCCTAAACCTACCCCTCACAGGAAACTTTGTGCATTTTTAGATTTTCAAAAAAACTCATTCTGAATTATTTATAAGCCTTTTGAATTACAGGGACACTGAAAATGTCCTCATAAATCACCTTCTCGTTGTAATACCTATGTCATACCCATGTTATACAAATTTGTGTCCTCATAAACCACATAAACATGCACACACACACACACACACACACACGCACACACACGCAGGCGGTCATGTTCATGTTAATTACAGGTGTGGCTTTGAGAACTTCATATCTTCTCTCCAGCAGTGAAAACGTCACTCATCTCGTCCTGTCAGTCATATTCAGTGAGTTCATTAATGTCTCAAACTCATTTCAATCGCCTTGTTAAAGTCACATGTCAGTCGTCTCCAAGAATCTTGAAACCAGCTCAAGCTATAAATCTAGACCGAAGCACATTTAATATGGAGATTACAGTAGTTAATTAAACGCTTGTGTGTGTGTGTGTGTGTAGCGTCTCACCTGCGTGTGCTTTGTGCAGGTGGCTCTTGAGGCGGCTCAGGTAGGAGGATTTAAAGGGACAGAACTTACAGCGGAAGGGCTTCTGATGTCCGTGGTGTGACTGGATGTGACGGTCCAGACTGGAGAGAAAAGACAGCGGTCAGACACACATATGGAGGACAAACAAGCATCTGATTAAAACCAAAAGAGTCACAGCATCCTCAATGAGCGATGTTCAGCTCACTTCTGCTTAACCAGTGTAATTTTAGTATTATTTATATATGCTATTATAATGTTTATTAATATTTTGAATTAGCTTTTATTTTTTTTAGTTATCATATTAAATTTAGTTTAAGTTTATTAATTAAAAAAAAAATCTATATAGCATTATTTTTATTTCAGTTTTAGCTATTTTAGCACTTCAACTTATTTAATATAAGTCGGTTGCCAAGGCAATATTAATTTTTCATTTAAGTATTTGTTTAAATATCTTTATTTGGAAGTTTACAAAATAAAATCTATTTTACTCTTTTTTTTTTTTAATTATGCAAAAACAAAACGTACAACTACATACAACAACATGAAAAGAACATTCTAATAGTGATACCCACCTAAATTTTTAAATTGATTAAAAAAAACAAGTAAAGAAAATTACTTGAACTTTTTATCTAGTTGTTAACTAAAACTGTTAGTCAAGACAAACTTTAGGTTGGCTTGAGAAAGCCTAGCCTGAAAGTTTAAAGCAGTTGTAAAAGCCTGAAGTTTGAAAATGTAGATAGATTAGATCACATGATGTTGATAACATGTTTCTAGCATGATTAGCATGTTTTTAACATGATTGGCCTATTACTAGCATTTTGCTAGCATGATTAGCAAGTAAATGGCATGTTGCTAGCATGATTAACAAATAACTAGTATGTTGCTAGCATGATTAGCAAGTAAATGGCATGTTGCTAGCATGATTAGCAAGTTACTAGCATGTTGCAAGCATGATTAGCATGTTAGCATGCTACTAGCATGTTGCTAGCATGATTAACAAGTAACTAGCATGTTAGCATGATTAGCAAGTAACTAGCATGTTGCTAGCATGACTAGCATGTCGCTAGCATGATTAGCAAGTTACTAGCATGTCTCTAGCATGTTTCTAGCCTGATTAGCATGTTACTAGCATGTTTGCTAACATGATTAGCATGCTACTAGCATGTTACTAGCATGATTAACAAGTGAGTAGCATGTTTCTAGCATGATTAGAAAGTTACTAGCATGTGAGCACTGTAGTGCACACGCTCTGAAGCTCATGTGGGCGATACAGGATTGATTTCCCAATCTCTATCACTTCCCGTCCTCTATTCTCATAAAAACTACAAATAAAACAAATACGTAAAGCACGCACTAACGCTCAGCAGGTGTCACAGGTGTGCTGTCAGCGGACACTTCAGGAAGATTCAGGACGTCTGAATGATTCCACAAGGACAGGCAGAAAAAGTTAATCGACCGGGATGCGTCTAATGATAACCCTACAGATCTGTGAAAGGAACACCTCTCGGCAGAAGATCCCTGCTTTAGCGCTGAGACTCTGACAAAACAGCCGTCTCCGACAGGGATCTGGGGGATTAGTGGTTTTTATCTGCGGTTCCCGTGTGGCACATGAATGCGGCAGCTTTCTGTGTCACGGAACATCCAGTGAAGGAGGATTTACTCCAGGGAACCAAACAAAGGTCCTGCGCTTCAGACGAGACTTACAGCTCTGTCAAAATATCTGCCATTCTCACAGGAAGTAAATGAGGAGACGTGACAGTCCAGCGCGTGCACAATTTACATCTCACATACACTACCAGTCAAAAGTTTGGTATCAGGACGGTTTTAATGTTTTTTACAGGAGTTTCTTCTGCTCATCAAGGCTGCATTTATTAGATCAAAAATACAGGAAAAAAATGAAATACTGTGAAATATTATTATGATGTAAAATAAGGTTTTTCTATTTTAATATACATTAAACTGTAATTTATTTCTGTGATGCGCAGCATGTAATTTATTTCTGTGATGCGTATCACGGGTTGTTTTGGAACCCGTGATAATTTTTTCAGGATTCTTTGATGAATAAAAAGTTAAAAAGAAGAGCATTTATTTAAAATAGAAATCTTTTCTAACAATATACACTACAGTTCAAAAGTTTGGGGTCAGTACATTTTTATTCTTTCTTTTTTTGAAAGAAATTAAAACTTTTATTCAGCAAGGATGTGTTAAATTGATAAGAAGTGATAGCAAAGATTTATATTGTTAGAAAATAATTATATTTTGAATAAATGCTGTTCTTTTTAACTTTTTATTCATTAAAGAATCCTGAAAAAAGTATCGCAGTTTCCAAAAAAAATGGATAATTCTAATAATAAATCAGCATATTAGAATGATTTCTGAAGGATCATGTGACACTTTATACTGGAGTAATTATGATGGAAATTCAGCTTTGCATCACAGAAATAAATTATATTTTAAAGGATATTAAAATAGAAACCATTATTTTATATTGTAATAACATTTAGCAAGATTACTGTTTTTTTCTGTATTTTTGATCAAATAAATGCAGCCTTGATGAGCAGAAGAGACTTCTTTAAAAAAACATTACAAGTCTTACTGATCCCAAACTTTTGAACGGTAGTGTGTTTTCCCTCAGGAGTTTTTTTTGTATTTCTCTATTCATCTCCTGCTCTCTTTGTTTGATGTAAGAGACAAAGAATTCACAAAGAATGTTTATTATTTTAGTGCTTGAAGCCGAGACACTACAAGACAAAATCATGCATTGGTCTATTTTGAAAATTTGGGCTTTTTGTCTTTTCATAATGTGTTTTTAGTGGACTAGTGGAAATTTAAGTGTTTATTTTATTGCACTTTATCTATTTGCGTCAGTAGATTTTAATTCCAACACGCATCTTTAAAAGTTTTTTTCCTCCACTTTAGCAAAACCTGCACACACTAAAACTTACAGTTTTATTACTATCTATATTCTGAAGGTTTTTACTGAGGGGTTTGTTCATATGTCATTCACTTGATTCTTTATTGTACTTTATCTAAGTCTGTAGATTTTATGCCGTTTTCTCAAAATTAGTTTGTTTCTCCACTTCAGCAGCACTTACATACACCAAACTTTACAGTTTTATTCCTATTAATATTCTGAAGATTTTTACTGAGGGGTTTGTTCATATATCATTCACGTTGATTTATAAGACATCTTATTCCTAAAAACATGGTGAAAATGCATATTTTTAAAGGCCCTGAGTTTGTTTCTCCACTTCAGCAGCACTAACATACACCAAACTTTACAGTTTTATTCCTAATACTATTCTGAAGAGTTTTACTGAGGGGTTTGTTCATATGTCATTAGCCTGTTTTTCTATTGCACTTTATCTATTTAAGTCTCTAGTTTTTAGGGCGTTTTCTCAAAATTAGTTTCTTTCTACAGGAACAGTTAAAGATACAGATACAGTCCGGTAAAAGATACAGAAGTATCAGATCAATGATACTAGGCTGTTAAACAGCTTTTACCCTACAGCTATCAGAATGCTTAATCTGAGAATGAGAACTGCACTTTTTTTAATCTATTTTAGTGTATTTTAGTTTATTTATTAGTATTCTCATTTATTAGCCATTTTATACGTTTGCACTGAATTACTGAGATGTGGACGTGTCAAATGTAATCCCATTTTTAAGTGAAGCATGAAAAATGACAAAATAATAGGAATCTGAAGCTGAACTTGCGTTCACTAACCGATGTGAAGTCTCACTCACTTGTGTCTGAACGGCGAGGCGAACTGACAGTACTGGCAGCTGTATTTGTCGTTTCTGTTGACGAGCGCTACAGCTGAGTGGCTCCTCTCGTGAGAGCGCAGGCCCTGCATGGACATGAACATACGATTGCACATACTGCACGGATGCCCAGGAACCACACGCTCCTTCTCCGACTCCAGCGGCCCAACCATCGGCTCCGTTTCCACGGCCACCGGCTCCATGGTCTCCATGGTGACATCAGGCGGTGATGCACCAGTAGTCTCCAATGGGTCAGCGTCCATGGCAACCACATCCTCCACGTCACCGTTGGTGATTCCGTCCATGGGAACAGCAACAGGCATCTCCGCTGCTTCCTGCTGTCAGAGGAAATGACTGATATTACTCATACAGGACATAAAGGACAAAATCTGCAAGATGCTTTGCATTGTGACATTGTTTTCATGACAATTAAACACATTCCACCGCTAATTCTCATTACTGTAATATATATAAACTACTGCGTATTAGAATGATTTCTGAACGATCATGTGACACTGAAGACTGGAGTAATGACGCTGAAAATCCAGCTTAAAATCACAGAAATAAATTACATTTTGCAATGTATTCACATATAAAACAGCTATTTATATTTTAATAATATTTCACAATTTTACAGTATTTTTGATCAAATAAATACAGCCGAATAGACTTCTTTTAAAAACAATAATCCCTATCCACTGAATTGGTTCCATCACTCTCTCTCCTCTCCACCTGTAGCTAGTGTGTGGTGAGCGTTGTATGATTGTAAAGCACTTTGGGTGTACAGCAATACACAATAATGCACTATATAAATGCCTCATTCATTCACATCTTTACAGTATATAGTTTATATATATTCTTCATTTTGTGGTGAAACATGTTCTTGACATATTTAAGGTTCCTGACCTTTAATAATCACACTGATATGATATTTCTCTCTGGGTTTGGAGGTGATCATCAGCTCTGGACTGAAGCACAGATGATCCGTGTTTGATTTACAGCCATTAAAGCTCTCTGAGGGACATCCCTTTTTCTTAATTTAGAAATGGCTGCAAGGTTCCTGTGTGTTTCTGAGAAATCTGCTTCTTTACAGCCAGAGGAAATTCAGCATTTCAGAGAGAGAGAGCACATTGACCCTGCACTTCAGACGACTGTAAAGAGGACACTCCTGCACCATCAGCCAATCAGAGGCACAAACACAACCAGAGAAATACATTTGGACATTTTCTGAAAAAATTGAGAGTTTGTCTGTGTAAAATACACCACTGTGATGATAGAGTAACAGATTTGACCTTTAAAAAGTGATACCAACTATTATCTTAACAGCCCATTCTTGAATCATTATATCGATCAGACTGATATTTAACACAAAGTGATTACAAAGATAAAAAGTACACACCATATCCATGATAACTAGATGCCACAACAGTGAGGTCATATTACTATTTTAAACATTTAACATTGCATACTGATTTGAAAATATGACAAAATAAATAGTACGCAGTATGCAGCACAGTATTCCAATATTCTATTCAGTAGTCCAAAGTTTCCCAAACTGTAATTCAAACTGATGAAAAACTATTAATTAAATAAATCTTAAACATTTTAATTATACAAAATCTCTGTAAAATTAGAGAATTTTGTTTCTAGGACAGATGGCATGCATACCTGGTAATCATTCTGCATCCACATTAACATTAATGTTTTTGTTTAATTGTAAAAAATTATACCTGTTTTGGTCAATGTATGCATTTTTCCTCTTGAATGGAAAAAAATAAAATAATAAACAAATCAATCAAACTGAACACTAACTAAAAACATAAAACAACTAAAAACAACGATATTTTTCTGGGGCGGTCCCCCTGACTTGTGGGGTCCCCCAAGGCTCTATTTTGGCCCCTTTATTGTTTTCTTTATATATGCTTCCTTTAGCCTCTATTTTTGAAAAGCATGGCTTGTTCTATCACTGCTATGCATACGATACTCAACTTTATTTGCCCCTGAAGCATAAAAATGGTGTAGACTCCCTCTGTGCCTGTCTTTCCGATGTCAAAGCCTGGATGCCTTTGAATTTTTTTAATCTACATGAGAGTAAAACAGAGATCATTGTGTTTGGCTCTTCTGAAGTCCCAAACATTTCTCATGTAAATTCTGGTGTTTTATCTTCTTCAGTTAAATCATTTGTAAAAAAAAACTTGGTTGTCTTTTTTCGATAGTGCACTTAAATTTGATATTTGAAATTTAGTTGTCAAATCAAGTTTTTACCAATTTAGAACATTGGCTAAAGTGAAGACCTTCCTTTCTTTTAAGCACTTTGAAACCGCAATTCATGCTTTTATTTCTTCTAGAATTGATTATTGTAATTCCCTGTATCTGGGAATAAACAGTTCAATATCTATATTACAAATGCTCCAAAATGCGGCTGCATGTCTTTTAACCGGTGTTCGTAGATACGAACATTTTAGCTTTTGCTTGTTTTTAAATGTTTAAATGGCCTCGCTCCCCATTACCTCTCCAATCTGTTGTGTGAATATCATCCGGAAAGAACTCCTAGGTCTGCCAAACAGAGATAACTGTTCCAAAAACTGTTCCAAAGTCAAAAATTAAAATCTCAAACATTTCTCATGTAAAAAATGATAAATCAGGTGTAAAAAACTTGGGCGTCTTTTTCGACAGTGCACTTAAATTTGATAAATAATAAATAAATTTAGTTGTCAAATCAAGTTTTTACCAATTAAGAACGTTGGCTAAAGTGAAGACCTTCCTTTCTTTTAAGCACTTTGAAACCGCAATTCATGCTTTTATTTCTTCTAGAATTGATTATTGTAATTCCCTGTATCTGGGAATAAACAGTTCAATATCTATATTACAAATGCTCCAAAATGCGGCTGCATGTCTTTTAACCGGTGTTCGTAGATACGAACATTTTAGCTTTTGCTTGTTTTTAAATGTTTAAATGGCCTCGCTCCCCATTACCTCTCACCTCTCCAATGTGAATATCATCCGGAAAGAACTCCTAGGTCTGCCAAACAGAGATAACTGTTCCAAAAACCAAAAACTAGTCAAAAATTAAAATCTAGGGGTGATCGAGCTTTTGCCATAGCTGCGCACCTAAACTTTGGAACACGATACCGATCCTTATTAGAACTGCACCAACATTACATATTTTTAAATCAAAGTTAAAAATGTATCTCTTCACTATAGCCTATGACTTGTGATGTTGTTTGTTGTCTGATGTTTGCTTGGTTTGTATACATGTTTTTATAAGTCTTTTACAACATTGTACAGCACATTGGTCAACTGTAGTTGTTTTTAACTGTGCTTTATAAATAAATTGAGAATTGAGACTTGAGACTTAAAAAAAATTCATGACGACGTGAATATTAACCAACATGCATGCAAATGGGTTTTTAAATTTTAAATAGATGATTGAAGTAACGGGCTTCAGCTGATGAAAAAGTTTGGGAATCCCTGCCCATGTGTCTCTGTTCAGAGTATGTGATCTGTGCCTGAGAGTGCTGCCCCCTAGTGCCCGGTGCGACCCATCCCGTCTGCTGATCCTCACTGGGCTTCTGTTCAAACCCTCAGGCCCGGGCCTCCCTGCCAGCACTGGCGCTCTCAGTGGAATACTAACACTAAGGCGCTTACACGCCTCTCTACACGCCACACCGTCAAGACGACCGAACTGGCTTTCTCTTCAGAGAGACGGAAGGGCTGCATGGAGAGTCTCAGGATTCTGCTGTGATAAACAAACTGGACTCTGCCATGTTTAAATGCAGCTCTCTGCAGAAACAGACCACCTTAAAGACTACTGTTAATCATCATGAAAACCATCACACTGTACAAAACGGCATACATTACTTCTATAATACAGATATTGCAACCATGCATTAACTAATTTAAACTAAAATTTATGCTCTTTAAGCAGCATTTTGCTAATTCATTGTTTAATTATGCACTTATGCACTTTTAAAAATTAATTTGTCACACTGCAGGACCACTTTAAATCAACTACTCAAGATAAAAGTTGATTAAATGTGGATCTAAGAAATGCACTTTCCCTTCTACATTAATATAAATGTTTTCCTAATATCTTTTGAAGTCCATAGACACATTTTGTGTCAACTACCCTCCCTAGAAAGCATTTTGAGGCATCATAGATGCACTCATGACAGAAAGGCTGTTCAAAAAAGTTGTTAGCAACATTGTTGGCTTCTAAAAACCAAATGTAGTCCACATTCTAAGGCAGCATCACATTCAGAAAAGAGCTTTAGAAATAAGAAGAAAATCTTTAATTCTCTGTATGCAAAACGTGTAACACAAGGCCACTAGATTTAATTACATGACCAACTTTATGACACGCTCAAGGCTTTCTTCATGAATGCCCACACAGGGAAATAAAATGCTCGACTTTAAGGAAATGTCATAACACCGCACTCGTCCATTTACCCTGTTTCTTCTGCAACACTCAAGGATTTGCTCTATTTGTCCATTTCATTGAATGTGAAGCTGAATTGTTTAACAATCCAAACAAGTGAACAAGAAAAACGGGTCCAAACGGCCTGTGAATGCACTTGCTATTAGAATAGAGCAGAAGAACAGAGGCCACCTCAGGACAAAAAGGTCTGAATATAGGCAATGCGCACAAATCTGATAAGATGCCTAAAACTGAAAATGTTAAAGGGGTCATATGATGCGATTTAAATTTTTCCTTTCTCTTTGGAGTGTTACAAGTCAAGTCAAGTCAAGTCAAGTCTGCTTTATTGTCAATTCTTCCACATGTACAGCACATACACACAGAGAATTGAAATTGCGTTACTCTCAGACCCTTGGTGCATACAGATAATACTAACAGTAGAACATAAATACAGATATACAGATTAAATATAAAATACAACTATACAAATATACAAATAAGGTAGGCTTGTTCTATCACTGCTATGCATACGATACTCAACTTTATTTGCCCCTGAAGCATAAAAATGGTGTAGACTCCCTCTGTGCCTGTCTTTCCGATGTCAAAGCCTGGATGCCTTTGAATTTTTTTAATCTACATGAGAGTAAAACAGAGATCATTGTGTTTGGCTCTTCTGAAGTCCCAAACATTTCTCATGTAAAAAATGATAAATCAGGTGTAAAAAACTTGGGCGTCTTTTTCGACAGTGCACTTAAATTTGATAAATAATAAATAAATTTAGTTGTCAAATCAAGTTTTTACCAATTAAGAACGTTGGCTAAAGTGAAGACCTTCCTTTCTTTTAAGCACTTTGAAACCGCAATTCATGCTTTTATTTCTTCTAGAATTGATTATTGTAATTCCCTGTATCTGGGAATAAACAGTTCAATATCTATATTACAAATGCTCCAAAATGCGGCTGCATGTCTTTTAACCGGTGTTCGTAGATACGAACATTTTAGCTTTTGCTTGTTTTTAAATGTTTAAATGGCCTCGCTCCCCATTACCTCTCCAATCTGTTGTGTGAATATCATCCGGAAAGAACTCCTAGGTCTGCCAAACAGAGATAACTGTTCCAAAAACTGTTCCAAAGTCAAAAATTAAAATCTAGGGGTGATCGAGCTTTTGCCATAGCTGCGCACCTAAACTTTGGAACACGATACCGATCCTTATTAGAACTGCACCAACATTACATATTTTTAAATCAAAGTTAAAAATGTATCTCTTCACTATAGCCTATGACTTGTGATGTTGTTTGTTGTCTGATGTTTGCTTGGTTTGTATACATGTTTTTATAAGTCTTTTACAACATTGTACAGCACATTGGTCAACTGTAGTTGTTTTTAACTGTGCTTTATAAATAAATTGAGAATTGAGACTTGAGACTTAAAAAAAATTCATGACGACGTGAATATTAACCAACATGCATGCAAATGGGTTTTTAAATTTTAAATAGATGATTGAAGTAACGGGCTTCAGCTGATGAAAAAGTTTGGGAATCCCTGCCCATGTGTCTCTGTTCAGAGTATGTGATCTGTGCCTGAGAGTGCTGCCCCCTAGTGCCCGGTGCGACCCATCCCGTCTGCTGATCCTCACTGGGCTTCTGTTCAAACCCTCAGGCCCGGGCCTCCCTGCCAGCACTGGCGCTCTCAGTGGAATACTAACACTAAGGCGCTTACACGCCTCTCTACACGCCACACCGTCAAGACGACCGAACTGGCTTTCTCTTCAGAGAGACGGAAGGGCTGCATGGAGAGTCTCAGGATTCTGCTGTGATAAACAAACTGGACTCTGCCATGTTTAAATGCAGCTCTCTGCAGAAACAGACCACCTTAAAGACTACTGTTAATCATCATGAAAACCATCACACTGTACAAAACGGCATACATTACTTCTATAATACAGATATTGCAACCATGCATTAACTAATTTAAACTAAAATTTATGCTCTTTAAGCAGCATTTTGCTAATTCATTGTTTAATTATGCACTTATGCACTTTTAAAAATTAATTTGTCACACTGCAGGACCACTTTAAATCAACTACTCAAGATAAAAGTTGATTAAATGTGGATCTAAGAAATGCACTTTCCCTTCTACATTAATATAAATGTTTTCCTAATATCTTTTGAAGTCCATAGACACATTTTGTGTCAACTACCCTCCCTAGAAAGCATTTTGAGGCATCATAGATGCACTCATGACAGAAAGGCTGTTCAAAAAAGTTGTTAGCAACATTGTTGGCTTCTAAAAACCAAATGTAGTCCACATTCTAAGGCAGCATCACATTCAGAAAAGAGCTTTAGAAATAAGAAGAAAATCTTTAATTCTCTGTATGCAAAACGTGTAACACAAGGCCACTAGATTTAATTACATGACCAACTTTATGACACGCTCAAGGCTTTCTTCATGAATGCCCACACAGGGAAATAAAATGCTCGACTTTAAGGAAATGTCATAACACCGCACTCGTCCATTTACCCTGTTTCTTCTGCAACACTCAAGGATTTGCTCTATTTGTCCATTTCATTGAATGTGAAGCTGAATTGTTTAACAATCCAAACAAGTGAACAAGAAAAACGGGTCCAAACGGCCTGTGAATGCACTTGCTATTAGAATAGAGCAGAAGAACAGAGGCCACCTCAGGACAAAAAGGTCTGAATATAGGCAATGCGCACAAATCTGATAAGATGCCTAAAACTGAAAATGTTAAAGGGGTCATATGATGCGATTTAAATTTTTCCTTTCTCTTTGGGAGAAAACTAATGCAGCTGTATAAATCTGATCACAGAAGATTTAGCATACAGTCATGCTTTCTAAAAGCCCTTGATGAAGCATGAAGTAACTTTGGATGTTCGTACCTTCACGTGTCCCTCCTTGGCCTCCCCATACTGCACATGCTTTCTCAGGTGGTTGCAGATGGCCCGGAGGGTGGTGTGGACCTCCACGCAGAAGTTGCACCTGTAGCCGATGGGAGTCTTATTGGGTGTGCTCTCCACCTATAGGAAGAGACAATGACAACAGAAAACCATTAGATGCAATCTAGTTTGAAAGTTAGTCAAGGTAACCAGCCCAAACTTCAACTCATTCTGACAATCAAATCAACTAATATAACCACTTTTAACCCATTACAAGGTGTTTAAGCTCACCTTATTCTCTGGTTTGGCTTCTGGTGGCTCTGTCGTCCTCTGCTTGCTTTGAAGCTGTTTTCTTCTTTCTAGCCTCATGGCTCTTTTCTGGAAATCCTCATTGTGGTTTATCAGATGGACGCTGAGTTCTGGAAGAGTCAAGAACTTGATTTCACAGTGGGTGCACTGGTAGAGCTCCGTCCCATCTTCTGCTGGGCTCGGAATGTTGACGAAATCCCGCTTGAGCTCCTTGTCGTGGCAGTCATTGTAATGCATCACCAGCAGCTCCGCCGCGCTGAACGACAGCTTGAAGCATTTCAGGCATTTAAAGGGGAGCCAGTCCACATCACCTTCAGGTTCAACCTCATCCTTAACTTCAACAATTTCCACCTCCTCCGTAGATGGAGGTTTCTCTGCCTCCTTGGAATAGATCACAGTGAAGTAACGGCCCAGTTTGCTGGAGGGCTGCTTCTTGGGAAAGACTCCTGGGTGGCGTTTTATGTAATGAGAAACGATACTCTTTCTGCTGAAAGCCTGGAAGGAGCAGAGCGAACATTTCCTACGGTCCACCGCAAGCCTTAGCTCTTCGCTCATCGCTGGAGCCTCTGCCTCTGACGCCAAGGGCACCATCACCTTTTTCGGTTTCTCCCCCACCGTCTTGGATGCTGCCAAGCAATGCGTGTAGTAGGCATCAATGTCGTGCCGTTTCTGGTAGTGTGCTGCGAGGCCTTTGCGGATGGGGTTGGTGTAGGAGCAGAGTGCACATTTAAAGACATTGTTCTTCCCTTCGGGCTGCGCTCTGACATTGTTATGCTTGATACGGTAGTGACGAGCGATACCTTTCCGGGTGGAGCAGAAGTATTTGCACAGCTGACATGTAAACACCGCATTCTTGTCACTCTTTGCGACTTCGGGAATTGCGAGGTCAAAGTCACAAATCTCAGAGACTTTGGTCACACTGCTGCTACTGCATTCAGCAACCAAATCGTCTCTTCTGGTCGGTGACTGCTTGGCAGCTGTTCTGAAAATGTTTGCAGCAGACTGGTTATGATATTTCTCATAGTGTATCTTGAGTTTCTCTAAAGTGCCATGTGTGTAAGGGCACATCTTGCAGCGGTAAGCACCGTAGCCCTGCCTCTGGGTTTTAGATCGCTCATCCCCCTCGTTAACCAACTCGTTTACCCGCTCAACATCATCGGCAAAGTCTTCAGCCGTGACTTTGATGGAAGGATGTCGTTTCTGGTAGTGTGTGAGAACTCCATGGATGCGAGAGTTCACGTACGGACAGTGTCTGCACTTGTAAACAGAGCTAGGGTTGATGTCTGCATCCTGAGCGAAGTCAGCAGCTTTCACTTTCATGCCCGGGTGTTTTTTGCCATAGTGGGTCAGAAGCCCATGAAGACTGTTGTACTCAGACAAGCACACGGTGCACTGGTAAGGGTTGTTTGAGATAGACGACGTGGCAGACAGAGAGAGATTAGGTTGTCGCTCATGTGTTCGGCGGCTGACTTCAACTGTAGTCTCTTCCTGCTGGTTGCTGTTGAATGGACTATACATTGAAACGTGTCCTTTGGGCAGTTGTGGGAGCAGCTTATCAGGTGCTTGGTTCCCCTTGATAATGTCGAGCAGGACAGACTCGTCACCTTTGACGGCCCAAGGGTGTACTGCTTGGTAATGGTTAGTAATGTCCCAGATGGAGCACGCCTCAAAGGCACAATCTCTGCATTGGTAATGCTTCGTTTCAGAGTTCCCAGCTTGTCTGCTGGTGGAAGTATCAGGACCAGCCCACAGTTTGCTGGCCATGTAAGTGTAGTCGACGTTGTGCTCAGGATGGCGTCTTTGGTAATGCATGAGCAGCCCGCTTGGTTCAGCGTGAGAATATATGCACCACTCACAGTGATAACCAGCCTCTAACACACCATCCTGATAAGCCCAGTGTAAGATCGTCATGGCCGTGGCCTTCACAGTAGGATGATCCTTCTTCAAATGCTTCTTCAAGGCATACACATAAGGAGATGTGTACACACAGTGTCTACACTTCAAAGATCGTAACGCCCTGGATTTTTCTGCTTCAGTAGCTACAGTTGCAGTGGACGTGGAACTTCCCGCTTGGATCATCTGCGCTCGTTCTCTCTGACTCCTGACCACAGCCGTGTGTCTACGGATGAGGTCGGCATTGGCTTTCACGTCCCTGTGCTTCTTCTGGTAGTGGATCAAAACCCCCTTCACAGTGCGGTTCCCGTAGTCGCAGTGCTGGCAGAAGAACAGCATTTCAGGTTCCCCTTTGTCGGATGCTCCTTTAGTGTTGGAATTACTTGATCCTTCAATACCGTTGTTGTTGAATTGCTTCAGAAACTGTTTAGGGGGTGCGATTTGTAACTCATCCATGAGTTTCAGCAGTCCCGGAGTTGGAGGTGCTTGTTTTATGTACTTTGCTGTCACCTTAATCTCCGGATGTCGTTTTTGATAGTGGACCAGAACGCCCACTACAGAGCGGTTGTTGTAGACACAGTGTTTGCAGTAGTAAACATCTTCATCCAGAGCCACAGGCAAGATGACGTTTGAAGACTTGGGGGTGCTCGTCAGGCTGTAGGTTGAATTGTTTGACAACTGTGCTCGGTCAACAGATATGACCCGCATGGTCTTCTGTATGCGGAAGTAGGAGGCCTTTTGCTCAGGGTGTTTTTTCTGATAGTGGACCAATACTGAGTGCATGTTGGGACTTGAGAAAGAACAGACATCACAGTCGTAAACCACCACATTACCACCCAGACTTTCTCGAAAAGCTTCAGTCTCAGTGTTTGCTTCTGGCGTTTTGCAGATGCTTTTGAGAGCAGGACTGGATGATGATCTGGACCCAGATGAGGTGGGGCTGAAACTCTTGGGCCCAGAATTCAAGATTTCCCTCAGTGTTTGGGACTCAGCAGCACCCTTAGAAGGCTGATCGACCATGTAGCTGGAGAAGATCATGGCATTGTTGATCTTCACTGAAGGGTGCATTCTTTGATAGTGGGGCATCAGGCTCCGCACATTTGGACTTGTGTAGGAACAGAAACGGCACATGTACACCAGATCTGGCTGGTTAAAGTTCAAAACGTTGCTTGCTTCTGGATGGTGTGTCATATAGTGCTGGTGCAGATCATTAAAGTTGTTATATTCGATGAAGCACTCGAGACAACGGAAGACTGCGCTCTGATCCTCTGGGTCCAGGATGTATCTGAAGCTAAACTTGATATAAGGGTGCATCCTCTGGTAGTGTGTGCTGACACTGCGAGCAGACTTGTTTTGGTACTCACAATGTTTGCAGTAGAACAGGTTCCCAGGTTCTTCAGTATTGTATTCAGTGTTGTCTTGATATGTCTCTCTGCTATCTTGGCTGCTTTGATCTTGGGCATCTTTAGATTCCAAAGAGGCACTGTAATTGTCTTCATCATCAGAAATGGTTACTTGAACAGGAATGTTTCTTGAGCGATTTTTCTGCTTCAGTAGCTACAGTTGCAGTGGACGTGGAACTTCCCGCTTGGATCATCTGCGCTCGTTCTCTCTGACTCCTGACCACAGCCGTGTGTCTACGGACGAGGTCGGCATTGGCTTTCACGTCCCTGTGCTTCTTCTGGTAGTGAATCAAGACCCCCTTCACAGTGCGGTTCCCGTAGTCGCAGTGTTGGCAGAAGAACAGCATTTCAGGTTCCCCTTTGTCGGATGCTCCTTTAGTGTTGGAATTACCTGACCCTTCAATCCCGTTGTTGTTGAATTGCTTCAGAAACTGTTTAGGAGGTGCGATCTGTAACTCATCCATGAGTTTCAGCAGTCCCGGAGTTGGGGGTGCCTGCTTTATGTACTTTGCCGTCACCTTAATCTCCGGATGTCGCTTTTGATAGTGGACCAGAACGCCCACTACAGAGCGGTTGTTGTAGACACAGTGTTTGCAGTAGTAAACATCTTCATCCAGAGCCACAGGCAAGATGACGTTTGAAGACTTGGGGGTGCTCGTCAGGCTGTAGGTTGAATTGTTTGACAACTGTGCTTGGTCAACAGATATGACCCGCATGGTCTTCTGTATGCGGAAGTAGGAGGCCTTTTGCTCGGGGTGTTTTTTCTGATAATGGACCAATACTGAGTGCATGTTGGGACTTGAGAAAGAACAGACATCACAGTCGTAAACCACCACATTACCACCCAGACTTTCTCGAAAAGCTTCAGTCTCAGTGTTTGCTTCTGGCGTTTTGCAGATGCTTTTGAGAGCAGGACTGGATGATGATCTGGACCCAGATGAGGTGGGGCTGAAACTCTTGGGCCCAGAATTCAAGATTTCCCTCAGTGTTTGGGATTCAGCAGCCCCCTTATGAGGCTGATCGACCATGTAGCTGGAGAAGATCATGGCATTGTTGATCTTCACTGAAGGGTGCATTCTTTGATAATGGGGCATCAGGCTCCGCACATTTGGACTTGTGTAGGAACAGAAACGGCACATGTACACCAGATCTGGCTGGTTAAAGTTCAAAACGTTGCTTGCTTCTGGATGGTGTGTCATATAGTGCTGGTGCAGATCATTAAAGTTGTTATATTCGATGAAGCACTCGAGACAACGGAAGACTGCGCTCTGATCCTCTGGGTCCAGGATGTATCTGAAGCTAAACTTGATATAAGGGTGCATCCTCTGGTAGTGTGTGCTGACACTGCGAGCAGACTTGTTTTGGTACTCACAATGTTTGCAGTAGAACAGGTTCCCAGGTTCTTCAGTATTGTATTCAGTGTTGTCTTGATATGTCTCTCTGCTATCTTGGCTGCTTTGATCTTGGGCATCTTTAGATTCCAAAGAGGCACTGTAATTGTCTTCATCATCAGAAATGGTTACTTGAACAGGAATGTTTCTTGAGCTGAGTTTGGACTGCAGATTGCGTTTTCTTTTCCCAACACCACGCTCTGTCTGAAGACTTCCAGAATTTCTAACATGAAGGTGCTGAGTGTTGAAGGTGTAGTGCTGACTTTGAGCATCAGAGGTTTCTCTCTCTTTGCTTGTTTCTAAATCGATGTGATTCCCATTCTCCTCCATATCGTTGTCCATCTCCTCAAGGTTAATCACATCTTCGTGCTGCTGGCTTTGACTAATCTTGCTCTGGAGATTGTTTGCAATTTCATCAATCCTCGTCCGTTTTTTGACAGGAGAGAGATCCAAGGGCAAATCATTGATGGACTTTCTTGCTGTCTTCCCAATAAGATGCTTCTTGGTTGAAATTCCAAGGATTGAGGTCTGAGTTTTCTGAACGAAGCTCAAGGAGCTGTAGGACTCAGACTCAGAATCTTGCTGCTCATTGGACGAGCCCTCTTGACCTGTGACTTGTGTTCCATCACAGTATGAGTGTTTGTGTTGCTGGTGGACACGTAGACCTTTCAGTGTGATGGTGGAAAAGTTACACAGTGAGCACCGATGAGGACCCTGCAGTTCCTCGACTGTGCTGGATTTTTTCCCGTTGATTTTAGAGCTGCCGTTTCCCCTGTTCACCGGCTCGGAGCGTTCAGCCGGACCATCTACACTTTCACTGGTTAAGTCCATAGTGTCCCATTCGGAAGACCCACCGTGACATTGTTTGTGCGCGTCAAGTTTAAGTGGGTTGGTGCAAAGAAAGGGGCACTCGTCACATTTATACACTGTAGCTTTGCCAGATAAGTGTATGTTCTCTATGTGACGAGAAATACTACGCCGGTGCATGGTCAAGAAGGAGCAGAAAGGGCACTGGAACCTGTTCATGTGTCTTTTGAATGGAACTCCTTTAGTTTCCAGCAGGTCATTATCCTCTTCTGACAGAAGCAGCTTAGTAGAATCCTCAGCTGACTCCGTGTAATTGGGATCATCCAAGCCACAGAGTTCATCATCTGAACTGCTTTTGGAATCATTCAGCATGCTGGCATCTAGATCCATGCCAGACCTAGACATATCTGACATGGTGAAAGTCGATCTCTCTGACAGTATGGAAGATCCTGTGCTGTTAGGTATTTTTGCTGTGAGCTGTGAGTACTGAAAACTTGATATCCCTGAAGTGGCCTTGAGTGATGCATTGCCAGAGGATCCTTTGATTGACGAGGCATTTGCGGAGGAACCTTCATTGCACGCTAGATCGTTCAGGTTCAAATTGGAGGTTGGAGTGCTTCTCCTGGATGAAGCAGAATCAGACTTGCTGGACCCTGCACTTCCGTCCTGCATTTTGGGCTGTTGCAAGGACACCATGATCTTTACCATGTTACGGTGTTTCTTCATCATGTGATCGGCTAACTGCTGCCTTTGCGAAGTCTGAAATCCACACCACTCACAGTCAAAGCTTCCTCTTGACTGGGGCGTTATCATAGATTCCAGCACATTACGTTCTACATCCCCTGGCGACTCTTCACATTGTTCTTCAACGGAGGAGGCGTCAGAGTTCAAATCCAAAACCTCTGCTCCAACAGGAGGAGCCGAGTGGCCTGGTAGACCTTCTTTGTGATACATTTTCTGGTGTTTCAGAATCCGTGCTCTGTGTGGGGATTTATAAGTGCAATACTGGCAGGAAAAGACCGTTCCTACACCATCGTAAGTTGTAGCGCTGCAGCTGGCCTTCTTGGAAGTTTTGAGGGATCTCTCATTGCTTGCTTCTCCATGGACCTTCCTGGTGTGTTCACTGAGAAGAGAGCTGGATCTGAAGTACCGCACACAGAACTTGCACTGGAAAAATGGAGTTGACGTTTTGTTCGAAGGTTTTGCTGTCTGGTTGCGTTTCGCTTGCTTTGAACCAGAGAAGTGCCCAAGGTCTTTGTTAATGGATTGGATGCCTGAAACATGAACAGAGAAAGAAAAACATTTCAAATGGTAGAACAACTCTTCTGATGTAGTTTCTTTCACTCTAGAGGTCTAATACTAATGGGTCATTATACCTGTTTCCTTTTTTAACGAGTCGTAATTGTGATTGCTCAAGTCTTCCTCGTCCTCTGTTTGGCTGAGGGAGTTTAACGAGTTTGACCTGGACTGTCTGGGTGACTCGTCACCTTCTCCCACTTCTGTGGGCTGCAGGAAGGCCGTGTGGATGTCTTGTATGTGCGCCTTGAGCTCATCGTTCGACTCTGCACGGAAATCACAGCCATCGCACTGCAGCACTTCCATCGCTTAGGACTCCCTGGAAAATCAGGGAAACCTGGTTAGAGACAGAAAGAAAGGGGTAAGAGAATAGAAACTCGGGCCATAAACCAACACTTGGAAAGGAAATTTCACAGCATTGCATTTCACAGCAAGACGAAAGCATTCTGAAATTCTGACTTGGCAGAATTCAACAGAAGAATCTTTATTTTTTTGGCGAGGGGTCAGTCTGCTCCAAGAACAATAGCTGAGGAGGGATTATGGGCTGATTTGTTCCATTTTTTATTACCCAGGGATAAGCCTCAGCTGGAGCACACCAGTGGGCCTTGGTATTTACATCAGCATGTTCCATCAGATTGCATCAAGCCCGTCTGAAATAAGATTGAGTGAATCTGCCGAGGGATGAGGAACGCTCAGGGCTTCAGAGATGCAGTACAAACACAAAGGATTATGGGGCGGGCCGTCACTTGGAGGTGGCATTATTATGCCCCGTGACCTAAGAGCACCCGGCAACCGCATCAATCAATGAGCTGAAACAAAGTATGATTCCTTCCTTGATCAATACTTTTTCATTAACACTCGCACAGCTGCCAAATTCAGCACATACACATGCTTGTCTGTGCACAAATCCCTGCTGTACTTGGGAATATTGCAATATTTCATTAGACTGCACTGAACATTTTCATAAACCAATAAAATTAAAATCTAAAATGACAGAGAGTATGTTTGGAACATATGATTTGAATAAAAATAATTCACCACTAACCTCATGTAAACCTTAAGTCCAAAAATACATATACAACCACAACCGCCGCTTTTCTCTATAATACCAAGTAATTTTTCCGGTAAAAAGCCATGTACAGAGACAGCGAGCATGTTTTTCTTTCATCAAGGGTCATTCTCAATGTGATCTGTGTGGCAAGGACATGAATATTAGAATGAACTCAACAACAGGAATGCATTTAGCAGTCATACAGCACGGTACCAGCGCTGCAGATCTGAAAGCCATCAACACAAACCAGAGTAAATCTTCAGCCTTGGCTGGCTCATGCACCAGGACACATTCTGCAGGTGATTTCTGCAAGAAAAGGCCTCAATGTCAAGGCCAGTGTTACATGGGCTTAGTGCAATGCTACACATTAGAGGAGGCCTTGAATGCTGTAAAAACAAACAAAATAGATTCTACTTGGATCTTAGTCATTCTAAAGGCATAATGAACCATTTTTACCGGTTGTGAGGACAAACTGAGATCAAATCAGTCAAGAGACTCTTAATTCGCCAAGAAAAGGGACCAAAATAATATCAAGGACATGCAATTGTTATTAAAACAAGAGACACAAATGCATGAACTACAGTTATCATACAACATCAGCACCTTAAAGATGATGTGAAATCAAAATCCACTATTTACTTTAGTAAATTTCACTGTTCCTATTCATTGCATTACTTGCAATTCTAAAGCAACAAAAATTATTGTTTACTTTCATCAAAAGCTAATAAAAACCTTTCTTTTGATGTAACCAAGGCAATGCAGTTGGGTAATAATAATATTGATCAATATTATCTTTACATGGTGCAATCAAATCCTATTAGATAAAATTAAGAGTTACACTTTATTTTGATAGTCCACTTAAGTAACTTTGCAACTACATGTTAACTAGCAGTCATTACAGTATTAGCAGACTGTTAGGTTAGGGTTAGTAGCAGATATTAAGCAGACAGTCTACTCTAATGACTGTTAGTAGTTGCAAAGTTATTTATAGTCAACCAAAGTGTTACCAAATTAAATCCCATCCTACATTATTAGGGCCTTTCACACCGCTTTAGTTCCAGAACTAAATGAACAGTACTAAAGTACTGGGACGATTTTGCGTGAACTATTTCCCAGTACTATTTAAAGGGTTGCATTCGCACCGACAGTGTGTACTAAGAAGTGACGTAAGCCGGTCGACAGCGACGTCATTTGTGCGCGGCGTTCGACAACAGAAACAAAAAAGAACATTAACAACAGGAGGATGGAGGACGCTGTGATCGGAGCTGTGTTTTTGTTGTTGAGACTAAGAATCTCCAACAGGGCGTTTTCATACACGTTTGGCCAATCAATGTCTACTTACGTCACGATTAGTACCAGTTGTGCTGGTTAGACCCTGCTCCGGAGTAGGAGCTAATTTGGTTCTCGAAAAAGGCAGTCCGGTACTAAAATCGCACCCAGTTCCGGCGGTGCGAAAACGCCAAAAAGTGGGTAGTTCCACAATTAGTTCTGGTACTATGAAAAGGTTCCAGCGGTGCGAAAGGCCCTAATGTTGCTTCACCCACCTGATGAAAATACTAAAATGACAGCAATATCACATCATGTCTGTTGCACAAGTGGTGCAGGAGGAGTTATGCATCAATGCTTAAGGGTTTAATACCTAATGATTAAAACCCATCAAATTAGTACATGCAACAGACACAAGACTGAAAACAGGTTTTATGGCTGAAATTCCTGCAAGATGAGAAGATCTCTCTTGTCGAGAATAAAGATATCCGAGCTCTCACACCTATGGCTTATCACCTGTGGCCTCAAACCGTAAAAGCAGACACTGGTTTCAACCTTCATTCTCAATAACACTGCCAGTGTGTCCCAAGGCAGGTTCACCCATTGTCTCTCGAGGTCAAGTTTCAGCTCGGCCCTGATGTGTTCCAGCACTCGAGAGGAACTCAGAGCAAACTTACACTCATCTCGACAGCCATATCTGGACAAACCATGAAGTCTGGTAGAGGAGGAAAACACAAATGCAAAACTAGGAGACATTGAACAACACAAAATTGCACCTAGCAGCCCATCCGCCGGAGCGTCAGATACTTCCAGGCTAATGGGGTGAAATTTGTAAAGCTTTCATGTGCTTGGCGCGGCTCGGACAGCCACTGAGCGCCACAGATCCTTTGAGCTTCAAGGGCAGCCATTTTAAGAGCAGCAATGTGTGCTGAGGTGTTCAGGCAGAGCGTAACATGGACTCACAGATCTGATCCTCTCGCTGCCACTGGAGAGCAGCTGACAGAAATCTATCTAGCAGATGTAACGCACCCAAAACCTTCAGCCTGCACAGCTCAGCAGAAGCACAGGGAAAAAACCTTCTGGCGTGCCAGCCTTAGCTCAGCCTGTCATATTTTCAACATCTTGCGTTTTTAAAAAACATATCAAATTTTACATTCTGCAGAAGCTTTCACCCGAAGCGATATACAGAGCATCCAAAGGTGTGCAAGTGGAGCATCCTACATTATCGTTGCTTCACCCACCTGATGAAAATACTAAAATGACAGCAATATCACATCATGTCTGTTGCACAAGTGGTGCAGGAGGAGTTATGCATCAATGCTTAAGGGTTTAATACCTAATGATTAAAACCCATCAAATTAGTACATGCAACAGACACAAGACTGAAAACAGGTTTTATGGCTGAAATTCCTGCAAGATGAGAAGATCTCTCTTGTCGAGAATAAAGATATCCGAGCTCTCACACCTATGGCTTATCACCTGTGGCCTCAAACCGTAAAAGCAGACACTGGTTTCAACCTTCATTCTCAATAACACTGCCAGTGTGTCCCAAGGCAGGTTCACCCATTGTCTCTCGAGGTCAAGTTTCAGCTCGGCCCTGATGTGTTCCAGCACTCGAGAGGAACTCAGAGCAAACTTACACTCATCTCGACAGCCATATCTGGACAAACCATGAAGTCTGGTAGAGGAGGAAAACACAAATGCAAAACTAGGAGACATTGAACAACACAAAATTGCACCTAGCAGCCCATCCGCCGGAGCGTCAGATACTTCCAGGCTAATGGGGTGAAATTTGTAAAGCTTTCATGTGCTTGGCGCGGCTCGGACAGCCACTGAGCGCCACAGATCCTTTGAGCTTCAAGGGCAGCCATTTTAAGAGCAGCAATGTGTGCTGAGGTGTTCAGGCAGAGCGTAACATGGACTCACAGATCTGATCCTCTCGCTGCCACTGGAGAGCAGCTGACAGAAATCTATCTAGCAGATGTAACGCACCCAAAACCTTCAGCCTGCACAGCTCAGCAGAAGCACAGGGAAAAAACCTTCTGGCGTGCCAGCCTTAGCTCAGCCTGTCATATTTTCAACATCTTGCGTTTTTAAAAAACATATCAAATTTTACATTCTGCAGAAGCTTTCACCCGAAGCGATATACAGAGCATCCAAAGGTGTGCAAGTGGAGCTCGCACAGTGCTGTGCTAAAGACTCTGGCACATTAGACGCTTCAGAAAATCACTCTGTTTAACACGGTGACCGTGCAATCTTCTCCAAGACGTTAGAACAACCTACCTGCAAACTTTCTTGTAAATGGTGCACAGGAGTACTTGGGACAAAGCAAAGGGTGGATGCACCAAATATCGACGTGATAGATAAATAACCCTTACAAGCAGTGGCTAAAACTTCTCACAGTACCGTACCCTGCAGGTTGGTTGTTCTAAGCATCTAGAAGAAGTTTCACATTGTGAAAAACAAAGAACTGTCTTAAAACCAATGTTTTTGACAAGCATCCAATGTGCCAAAGACTTGCGCAGTACTGCATGTGAATAACAATTGAACCCATGATCTTGATGTTGCTAGATCTATACAGCGCTGTGCATTTCAGCGTGACATAAAACATGTTTTTGCGTTCCACAGTGCTGCTTTTTTCCTATGTTAAACATGCACTAGACTGACATCTTTTTCTCATGTTTAAGATGTTCATGTTAATATGTGACCTTGGAGCACAAAACCAGTCCTAAGTGTCAGTTTTTCAAAATTGAGATTTATGCATCATCTGAAAGCTAAATAAATAGCTTTCCATTGATGTATGGTTTGTTAGGATAGGACAATATTTGGCTGAGATACAACTATTTGCGCTACCTGGTGGTCTGGTGGTTAAGATTCAGCGCTATCACCTCCGCGGCCCGGCTTTGATTGCCGGTCAGGGAATGATAACTTTGGGGAAGTCGTGGCCTAATGGTTAGAGAGTCGGACTCATAACCCAAAGGTTGTGGGTTCGAGTCTCGTACCGGCAGGGATTGTAGGTGGGGGGAGTGAATGTACAGCGCTCTCTCCCACCTTCAATACCACGACTGAGGTGCCCTTGAGAAAGGCACCGAACCCCCAACTGCTCCCCGGGCGCCGCAGCATAAATGGCTTCCCACTGCTCCGGGTGTGTGTTCATGGTTTGTGTGTGCACTTTGGATGGGTAAATGCAGAGCACTAATTCCAAGTATGGGTCACCATACTTGGCCACATGTCACATCACTTCATTTGAAAATCTGGAATCTGAGGGTGCAAAAAAATCTAAATATTGAGAAAATCATCTTTAAAGTTGTTCAAATTAAGTTCTTAGCAATGCATAGTACTAATTAAAAATGAAGTTTTGATATATTTACGGTAGGAAATTTACAAAATATCTTCATGGAACATGATCTTTACTTAATATCCTAATGATTTTTGGCATAAAAGAAAAATCTATAATTTTGACCCATACAATGTATTGTTGGCTATTGCTACAAATATACCGCAGCGATTTACGATTTACTGTAAAAATGAGTCATGGCAGCATATGTTTTTCCAATACGTCAACTCAAAACAACTGAACCAATTTCAACTTCATTTTTTAAGCTATACAAGATTCAACTAGACAAGATGAGTTGAAATGACCTGCACAGCCAAATAAAAACTTGAGTTCAGTTGCTGCTTTAAAGTTAAATTAGGTTACATTTTTTTTGGTATTCCACTTCCCTCATCTTTTTTTTAACGTGAATGGCCACTTACATTAATGTCTTCATTTCACTGCTGTCAACACCAAATTGAAAGACTTTTAGTCAACATGATCCTAAACCAGCCTAACTGTACCAGGCCTCCTCAACACTGACTAGTCTTAGCTGGTTGACCGCTGACTAGTTGATTTTGTCCATGCACGTTAACAGGACAGAGTCAAGAGTCTCTCATGTCCTCAAAACGAGCTTAGAGGAACTAAAGCTTCACGAGGGGGTCTAAAAATGCAAAGCATGCCTGGACTTCCCTCTTTCAGAGCTCACAAAACATCTGCAGCCCTGGGCTAAGAATGAGGAAGACAAGAGAGCGATGGGAAAAAACTGGAAGCAGCGAACGCTGGTTTTCTATCCCAATGCAACCAGATTCCAAAGTCTACTGATGCTTGTTAATCACCAACCTGCCTTAACAGCCTCCTCTATACCCCTCTCAAAGACACTCTCTGAATAAGCAACATTAAGCTGATTAGAAGCAGAGGGTTTGTCTTTAACCGTTGGTCCACCATCTCACACAACACAGAGACTGAGAAACTCTCCAGCTAAACATCCACATTCTTCATTATGTTTCACCAGAAACATCTAATCAGCTCTCATGAACAAATAATGACGCACTGATTAACGACATTTTCAGCCAATTAATTAAGGGTTGAGGAACAATTACACACGGTAAAACCCAACAGCCAGAAACTAGTATTAATATTTACCCTGATTATTACAAACAGAGACTGTGCGTTCAGAGTTTTTAATGATGACTATTTAATCACTCAGAGCTCAGGCAAATCTCAGTTACACTTCACTGAAGTAGCGTGTTTGTCTCAGATGATTTCTCTGGATAAACTAAAACACAAATATCAAAAGAGTTTAACCCTCATAACGCATTCGGGTCTGTTTTAACCCAAATTTAAAAATTTGTAAAATATATATATATATATATATATATATATATATAAATGGGTCAAAGAAGAAAAAGGGTTTAAGCATAAAAACAATAAGTGTAATACTGCTTTAAATTGTTGTTGTTGTTCCCAAAAAAAAGAGAATTTTTTACTCATTTAAAACACAATAAAATTGAATATGCTCCCTTATTCTTTTATATATTTTAATATGTACACATCAGAATAAGCATGTTGTTTGAATTTTTATATAAGTATTGTGTTACACTGAATGACAATGTAACATTATTTCAACCAAATGTTGACATTTTATTCTCCACAAACATTTTTGAAACCTTAAAAGTAGACACTTTACTAACATTTAATGTGCTTTCTATGGACATAAAATCACTTTTGTAAATTTATTTTGATGCGACATCTTAACGTCTTTGACTCATATACATATATAAAGGGAACAAAACTTTGCAAATGCTTTAAGACCCTCAAAATGCACATCGTTTATTTTTTTCAGATTTTTTACTATTATTTTTTTAAGAGATATAACCATTTAAAACAAAACAAAAAAGTCAGGTTTCATGTTAATTTTTAACCCGGGTATGTACACAGTCCCATTAGGTGTCAAAAATACTTTTTGTTAATTTATTTATGAAGTTATATTAGTTTTGTTAAATATATTTCTCCTTTCCCCCATATCTCACGTACTTTTTTGTTGAGGAAGAGCAGAAAATCAGCAGCTTGATTTAATTTGCTTTATTTTTATTAATACATAACTTGAAGTTGGTTCAATACAGTGTTAATTTAGTATCATTGAGATACTATCAGTTTTAATTCATATTTTGGATGTTTTTTATTTTAATTTGATATAGCAGAGAAGTTTAAAGAGTGTGTTTTTGTCAGTTTTAGCCGTTTTTAAAAATATACATAGCCTAAATATATAAAGTTCTAGTTAATTTAGTACATCAAGTTAAACTAAATTAAAATGAGACATTATTCCTCTGCAACTAGCTGAAATAAGTTTTTTATATTTTGCTTTAGTTAACACTTCAAGTAACACGTTAATGGCTTTCCTCTCAGTTTTAGTCAATTAAAATAACCATGGTTCAACCGCATATTATTAATACACTCATATTATCCTGGAGTCTGATTTGCACTTGATCTAAGAGACTTTCTGTCTTCTATGGAACATAAAACAAGACATTTCGAAGAACCAAACAACACTGGACCCTTTGACTTTAATTTTATGGATGTTTTATGGTGTTTTTTGTCCATAAAATTAAAGCCAAAAGGTGTCCAGTGTTGTTTGTCTCTTCGAAATATCTTTTTTTATGTTCCACAGAAAATAAAAACATGTTTGAGAGTGAACAAGTGATGACCGAATATTCATTTTTGGGTGAACTGTCCCTTTAAAATCAACATGCATGAAATATCATCTAAAGGCTTGAACATATTAAGATATGAGCCCTTAAAATCATCTGATCGTTGAGAACGCTCGTCAGCTCCTTCGATCACGAGAGGCCAGAGAAGAAGAGGAAACGCAGCGAGACGTTCGGTTTCACGCTGAGCAAAACCAGCCAAAACTTCTCATGTTCTCCATTACAGCAGGAGAAACCGAGCTCTGCAAACCTCCAGTTCCTCAAAGCGCTCGGTCATGTGCCATCCCTCAAATGAGTAAGTCTCAGATGATTCTCGTGATAAAGCTCGGTCCACGCCAAAGATCTGCCAGATGAGATCAGACACACAAACAGACGTGAACCGCTCCGACAAAACCAGTTCCCGTTCTCACTGGAGTTTCCTGATAAACCGGATTGAAAACATGCTACGAGTAACGCATAACGACGACTCCAACCGTGTGCAACATCACGTCTAGAAAAGAGCCTTTAGGAATCGATGAATTTAAAGAGCTTGGCTTCGTAGGGTCTTAAAATAATCTTTCCTAGAAAGAAAATACATTTTTAATGCACACACGAGCAGTCAAAACTCTCACCAAGGCTGCATTTATTTGATCAAAAATACAGTAAAATTGTGAAATATTATTACAATTTAAAATAGCCATTTTCTATGTGAATATCTGTTAAACTGTAATTTATTTCTGTGTGTGCTGAAGATCATGTGACACTGAAGACTGGAGTAATGATGCTGAAAATACAGCTGCGCATCACAGAAATAAATGACAGTTTAACAGATATTCACATATAAAATGGCTATTTTAAATTGTAATAATATTTCACAATTTTTACTGCAATTTTGAACAAATAAATGCAGCCTTGATGAGCAGAAGAGACATACAAATCTGTCCAAACATACAGATAACACAACAAAAAAAGCAGACGCAAAGAACCTAATATGACACACAGACACTTTCTGTAAAAGTGACTAAACGGTCACAAACATCCAAACACGAATCAACACGACCGCTTCACATCACGTCGACTATTTCCCGACGTTCCTATCAACAGATGCGAGATCTTCTGGAGTGATGTGCTCATAATCTTCTTCCTCCATCCAAATCACTGGCTTTTATGTTTCAAAGCAAATCCCTTCCAGGAAGCATATGGCAGCAGAAATAGGTCAGCCATTAACAAACCAACATGAAGCTTCTGAGACGCATCCAACACAAGCCCTTCCCAAGAGTCGCTTTAAGACCCGCTAACCCCTTCTGCAAAAACACTAGCGTTATTCTCCACTCGCTCTGTTCTTAACCGGCCATGAGAGAAACAATGAACCTCCTCTGAGACTCTATCATTTATAAAACATATTGATATATCAGCAATATCACGCAAGAAACAGAAAACACCTCAATTATGATACTGCTTTTATACAACAACTCTGGAGTTACTTACATTTTAGACACATTATTGAGTTACTTTGTCTCACTTTTCTATGATTCAGTGTTGCTGAATCATATGAATAAATGTTTCACTCATAATGAGTCACTCGTTTTATTTTCTGAATGAATCAGTGTTTTGAACAAATCGATTAAATGAATGAGTCAGTGACTCAAAGACAGCCGCTTGTTTCTTTTCTGAAAGAATCAGTGCCTAACAAATTATTTTAATGAGTCATTCAACAACTTATTCATAATGACAGCCACTTGTTTCATTTCTCTGAATGAATCAGTGTTCTGAACAGTGCTCTGATCGATTGATTGGATGATTCAATTACTTATTTATAAAAATAGCCAAATGTTTATTTTCTGAAAGAATCCCAGTGAACGAATTGTTTGAATAAATGACTCAATGATGACTCATAATGACAGCCACTTCTTTAGTTTCCAAATTAAGTGGTTTTAAACAAATTGTTTGAATGATTCAATGACTCACTCATAAAGACAGCCGCTTGTTTCTTTTCTGAAAGAATCCCAGTGAACGAATTGTTTGAATAAATGATTCAATGACTCACTCGTAAAGACTGCCACTTGTTTAGTTTCCGAATTAAGTGTTTATGAGCAAATTGTTTGAATGATTCAATGACTCACTTGTAAAGACAGTCACTTGTTTCTCTTTTGAAAGAATCAGTGAAGTTGAACAAATCATTTGAATGAATGACTCACTCAAAGAGTCTCACTTGTTTATTGCTGAATGAATCAGTGTTTTGAATGACTGAAAGATTCAAAGAGTCACTGACGTAACAATGTGACCTGCAGAAAGACTTGCTGAACCATTTTTTGCACATTTCTGTATATGATATAATTTCACAATGGCGAATAAGATGCACATAAAACAGTCAAACTTCAATAAACCATTGAGATATAAAAATATATACACATCAATATAAGCAGGAGACGAGCACAGGAATGCTCTCGTCTCTGTAAGAACGAAGAGAACAAAACAACCAGTCGCTTCATTAACTTGACTAACATCAAAATATTGTTTTTAGAATGATTTGAGCAAACGAAGTTCAATTTATGAGCACTATTGTGACATTTTATCATCCAGGGCTGCGTTTCCCAAAAGCCACTGCCACAAATGGTCTCTACGATCAACTTAGCTGACGATGTTTTTGAGGAACGCAGCCCAGAAGTCTGCTAAACGTGAACTAACACGACAACATGAAGTCTTAACCTTTCATCTTAAAGGGTTCTTCAGCTCAAATAACCAACTCTACCGCTGAATATGACTTCAGAACTGCTAAACGGCGCTGCACATGCTGGTGTTCATCTTTCACACCATTACTGAGTTTGTTTGTGTGAGATCAGCTGTAATCTGGTGAAGATCACTCGCGTCTGTACAGTAGTTGCGACAGAAACCACTCGACAGCGCTCAACTCATCAAGAAGAGCAAACATCATCAAATCCACTGCTATTCTTTTCACAATACAGAAAATAAATCTAGTTTTTCGATTTCAAATAAAGGAACTGCTTTTAGGAAACACAACTCTAGAACAGCGTTCTACATAACGCTGAGTCTAAAAAAAGCGCCTCAAGAATCGATGAATTTAAAAAGTTTGGTTTCATAGTGTCATAAAAAACGTCTTTACTGATTTTATTTCTTCTAAAACATCCAGCATAAGGTTCACCAGATTTCTGGGGTCACAGCTCAAAAGACAAAATATCATTGAAACCTCAATTGTTATTATCTATGAATAATAAAAAAAGAGATCATATATTTTTGGATGTTTTTGTTTTGTAGTTGTTGTGGGTTCCGCATATTATTATAATTAATAATTATTATTATGATGTTTGTGGGTCAAACTAACTGGTTTTAATACAATTAAAAATAGTAAATAGTAACCAAACAGCAAACAGATCAAAACAATATAATAAAATGTCTTTACAAAAACCAAACAAAAATATGAGAACATATGATATATTTCATCCCCACTGAACTTCAGTAATTGCCGGCTTCAGGCGTGGGAACGTTTTATCTAATGATGATGGATGAAACTCTTGGAGAGCCTACATTTAACAAGGTCACGCTTTCCACAAGCACTTTAACACCCATCTGATCTCCAAAAACGTCAAGATATCTCATTTGTGCAATGTATATTCTGCACCCAAAAATACTGTCATCATTTACTCAGCCCCATGTCAAAGCCAAGGACTCAAATCTCATTTCTGCATCTTAAAGCTCATAGCATCGTGATCGGTTACCAGAAACACATCTACCAATGGCACGTTGCATCATTTGACATCAAGCACAATGTGTCTTTCACATCAAAAATACATGAAAACACATGAGATTGGGAAATTAATGAAGACAGAATGATAATTTTTGGGTGAACAATCACCAGGGTTTCTGCAGATAAATTTAAGACCTTTTTAAGACCAATTAAAGAAAATGTTCTCGAAATGTAAATGCCTACACACTGAGTTATATTAGCAGTACTTTCAAGTTTGAAAATACAACTTCCAACTAGAGTTATTTTAGCATCCTTGAGACACTATTATAGTTTTTATTTATTTATTTTTTTAATATTTTGAATTAGGTTTTTTTTTTTGTCTAATTTTAGCTTTAAATTTCACAGAAAATCAGAACAAAACAGAAATGTTTTCACAGAAAACAGAACCTGAACAACTGGTCTCCACGTTGTAAATGACACTACACTACACTATACTACACTACAATATACTATACTACACTACACTGCGTTTCATTACACTGAACTGCATTATGCTATACTTCACTGCACTACACAGAATTATACTGCACTATACTACACTATACTATACTGCATTATACTACACTGCATCGCACTATAATACACTATACTATACTTTACTAAACTGCATCGCACTATAATACACTATACTATACTGCACTATACTACACTACACTGCATTGCACTATACTACACTACACTATACTATACTTTACTACACTGCATTGCACTATACTAAACTATACTGCACTATACTATACTTTACTACATGGCATTGCACTATACTAAACTATACTGCACTAAACTACACTATACTAAACTATACTGCAATATACTATACTTTACTACACGGCATTGCACTATACTAAACTATACTGCACTAAACTACACTGCACTATACTACACTATACTATACTGCAATGCACTATACTACACTTTATACTAGACAATACTACAATGCACTATATTGCACTACTCTGCACTATACTATATTTCACAGCACCACACTAAACTATACTGCACTATACTACAGTGCACCACACTACACAATACTACAATGCACTATATTACACTAATCTACTCTATACTACACCACACTAAACTATACAACACAATACTATACTGCACTATATTACACTACTCTGCACTGTACTATACTTCACTGCACCACACTACACTATACTACTGCACTATACAAACTCTGAGGGTCAAGTGGGCAACATGCAAACAGTGTCATTAAACAAAGTTACTGTACAAATGTTCACGCTTCAGCATCCAATGAGGCCATCAGAGCTTTGGGAGCGACTGTAAGAGGAAAAGAATGAAACGCTCTGGACCAAAACACTGGAAAATAACCAGGAAGCGTTTTCCCTCAGGAAACCTTCAGTTCTAATTCCACTGCTCTCTTTCTGTCTTTGGCCTGATTCGGGATGTTTTCTCAAGCCAATGAGAGTTACCATCAAACCACACAGAACATCAAAGCGTGAAGAGAGACACGCTCGACCAAAGACAAGAGATGTTCTTCCATTTGGATCTCCTAATGATGGACTGTTCCCCGCTGGAGGACAACAAGAGCCTAGGAGGTTTCAGAGCAAATACTGATTTGACTAAAAATCAAGTGTTTACTGAAGAAACAAGCTCGTCTGAAATGTCCACTTCCATCTGTGCTTGAGCTTTGAGTCATCTGCAGCACAGCATCATCTTAACCAGCCGTACTGCATGATGGCAGAAGACCTGAATGTTTTACCAGAATCATCTCCACAAAGACAAGAACACGTCTGAGAAACGTTCACGTTCAGTTCGTCTTGAAACTAATGTTTAAAGCAAATAAACATCAGTTCGTATATCATGAAGCTTTTAACAGCCATAAATAACAGCCACAAATCTTGGTGTAAATTTGCACCCGTTTCTTTACATCATGTTTCAGTGTGCTGCTCTGATCTAAAACCCTTTGTAGCCAATATTTTGGGGAGAAAAAATATTTTAAAAACTTCTTTGAATGGTGCTTATGTTATCAGGACTATTTAATACTTTTTAAGCGCCAGTTGAAAACCTTCATATGCATAATTGAAAATGTAAAAAAAGCAGTTTAATACAATAAATGTTATGACATACACTACAGTTCAAAAGTTTGTTTTTTTCGTATGATTTTTAAAATAGTTTTATTTAGCAAGGATGCATTAAATTGCTCAAAAGTGACAGTTTCTAATCTTACAAAAGAGTTCTATTTCAAATAAATGCTGTTCTTTTGAACTTTCTATTCATCTGTGAACCCTGAAAAATAAAATATCACAGTTTCCACAGAAATATTGTGCTGCACAACGGTTTTCAACATTGATAATAATCAGAAATGTTTCTTGAGCAGCAAATCAGCATATTAGAATGATTTCTGAAGATCATGTGACACTGAAGACTGGAGTAATGATGCTGAAAATACAGCTGCGCATCACAGAAATACATTACAGTTTAACAGATATTCACATAGAGAACAGCTGTTTTACTTTATAATAATATTTCACTATTTTTACTGTATTTTTGATCAAATAAATGCAGCTTTGCTGAGCAGAAGAGTTACATCTGTAATGCTGGAATCAGCCACCACAGCCTTTCAAGCAGATCATTTTGTCGTCTGTTTGTGCTGAAAATGCAGTACAGGAAGAACTAGTTACTAACCATTCACTAACCTGAAGGACCTGAAAGCGTAACACTGTTGATGATTCTGCATATGTCAACTAATGATGATAACCATATCTACAGAGCAAATTGAACAGGTACTAAGATTATTTCACACACTGCACTAAAAATACTTGTGGATAATAAATTGACCAGGCCAGTGTTTGCACGATCAGATCAAGCCAATCATTGGCCAATATCTACAGTTTCTTAGGAACAAGCATCATTCATAAAGTTCTACCCATCTTCTGTCATATTTTGTGTGTGATCTGATTATGAAGCTTCTCCTCTAAAACGTGGAGAAGATGCATGAAAACCCAAGAGTAAATGAAGACTGAGAAGCGGAATAATACTATGAACGTTCATGCAAAGAGAAACCAGAATCAGAACATGAACCATGAGCGTGTAGCTGAAGGATCTCGAACAGACAGACTCCAAAAACTCACATCTATAAATAGCAACGCAACATGCCAATGTCCCGCGTCCCTCTCAGTTGGACCAAACCAAACTCTCTTGTAGTCACACGTCAGAAAGACGAGCGATCCATTAATATTAACTCACCGACGAGAGCTTTCTTCCTTCCAACGCCTTTCAATATTTAATCAGACTTGGACACTGGCATCTTCTGCGACAACACCGCCGCTGTTCGCTCTCAAAGGACGCCTTGTCCTGCCTCTGCGCTCGGCTTCTATAGGAACAGAGCCGTCTACAGAATGCTGAATGCTTCCAGACACATCTGCAGAAGCACAGAGATACTGCTGGATCATCAGACACGAAGAGAGAATGCAACACCGACAAACTCACTGCAAACATCCATATCATGATCGAAAACGGTGATTCTCAACCCTTTTGACTTCAAGGCCCACCATATATATATCATCATATAATGTTATCTGAACAGAAATCATTCTAATATGCAGATTTGAAACATTTCTGATTATTATCAATGTTGAAAACAGCTTCATATTTCGGAGGAAACGGTGATACATTTTATTTGACAGGATTCACAGATGAACAGAAAGTTCAAAAGAACAACATTTATTTGATCTTTTGTAACATTAGAAATGTCTTTACTGTTACTTTTGATCAATTTAATGCATCCTTCATGAACAAAAGTAATAATTTATTTAAAAAAAAAAAAAAAAAATTCAAACTTACCCCAAACATTTGTATCACGGTTTCCACAAAAATACTGGGCAGCACAACAGTTTTTTTTTATCTTACATAAATTACATTTACATACATTAAATGTATATATATATATATATATATATATATATATATATATATATTT
>NW_015542633.1:472974-484416 GCF_001515605.1 Sinocyclocheilus anshuiensis
TATATTTAGATATTAAAATGTTAATCAAAATCTTGTGGATGTCTAGCTGAGAACCTTTGTAATAAAACTCCTCTGACTGTCATATAAGACTCTTTTCTTCAAAACAACGTCACGATGACACCAAAACTAGAACAAGAACCGTGTCTGGATGAGCAGGTTTAGAAGTTTCTCACAGACTCTTAAATCATGCCAGATCCGCTCTACCACCGCCGAGGAGAGAAGCAGTGTGAATGAGAGACGTGTTTGAGACACAAATAAAGGACAAACTCACATCGAGGACTGAAAACACTCATGCGACGAAATACTGGAGCTACAGTGTGATCCGATCTGAAGCACATAAAGAGAATCTAATTAAAAACATGACACACAAGTACTTTACAGACTTTGGGGTCTACTAGAAAAATCTACTGAGCAAGAAAAGTGTGAAATGAATGAGCAAAACACTGTGGATGAGCCCGAAGACGACTGGAAAAATGTTCAATGGTTTAACGTTTGAAAATGATTTTTAAAAAACATCATTATTCATTACTAATAAAAATGATTAGAATTGTAATTTTACACTTGTAATGTAAAATAACACTATTATTGATATTGTATTATTTTTTTTTTAAATACTGAATTTGTTTAATATTTTTTTATTTGGTAATAACCAGTAATAATAATAATTTTATTATTATTATTTTAGTCATAAAATAGAACGTATAATGTACAAATAAAAAAAAAGTTTTAAATTGCATTGACAATTTTATAAGAAATATCACGATTTGATTTTTCCCCCAAATCATGCAGCCCTAAAATATCCACAATTCTTAAGCGTTCACAAGGTTTCTAGTGCGACTGTATCATGTATTTAATGTATAATTCAGTGAATTCATAATGGAGATTAGTGTAGGGCGGTCTGATCAAAAATCTGTATCAACGTTTATTTTTAACGGTTTCACGGTTTATCACGTTTTTTCCCCGACTGTGCTTTATATGAATCAGAATGCATGAAACCACTGCATTTTAATCACGATTCAAACTAACATGCTGCATGCAGCGTGAGCAGTTTTTGATGTGAATTAGATCGTATAATTTCAACACTTTATTAACAAATTATGCTACATAAAACATATCCGCAGGAAACCTAAACAGCAGAAGCTCTGAATGAGACGCAGATTCACTCTCTCACAGCAGATGGCGCTTATGGAACAGCAGTGATACTGCGTTTCCTTGGTTACCTTTTAAATGCTACATTAATATGCATTATATGGAGGCAAGATGAAAAGAAAATAAACCATCTAAAATCTAAACCATTCATATAAATCCCACCATCAATTCAATGTTTAGGATTTTCTTTCGACGCTGTCTACGTTGCTTAGCCACTTGTACCGGTTTGCCAGTTTTTAAAAAATTGATACCATGTGCGTAATTCATAACGGTTTACCACCATTATATTGCACAGCACTAATGGACATGAAGATAATCAGACAAGTGTTTGTTTGAAATATTGTGCTTTAAACTGTTAGACTACACTGTAAAAAAAAATCCGTAAAATTTACGGTCAAGAAAACCGGCAGCTGTGGTTGCCGGAATTTTACCATAAAAATACGGTAGCAACATTTTAGGTTTTACAGTTTTAACTTAAATTTACAGTTAAATACCGTAATTTCATTAACTGATATAATGTTAATATACCAACCTATTGAAGTACTGAAATCTGTTTTGTACCTTTGTAATACACTGATAACCACCAAATGCAGGTGGTGATGAGAAATTTACCGTTAACCATTTAACAGGTTTTTACTGTAGCATTTTTACAGTTTTTTACCGTTAAATTCACGGTCATTTTTTTACAGTGTACTGGAATTTCAATTAAAACACACACAGCATGCAGCACAACTAATCATGACCCAAACCAGGTTATGTAAATAAACACAGCACACAGTCACTCTGTTTCTACTGTCCACCAGAAGGTTATATAACCTATGGCTTCTTTAGATAAGAGTGAATGTGTGTGTGAGACCCCAGAAACCAATGCATCACGTCAAGAAAGCGTCCACTGGACCATTTCAATTGGCTTTTGTGTGTCTCGCTTCTCTCTCTGTGTCAGGCCGCCTGAGGAACAGCTCTAAAGTCCAGCGCTTCTGTGAGTTTCTGCCTCCTTCAGCGGCCTCGTCCGGTCCATTTTGTAGCTCAGATCACTCGACCATCAAAATGGAAGCCCTTCAGCTGCCTGGAACGAGCAGCGTCCTTAAAAACAACCTGAAACGCAGTGATCTTCTGCTGTAGGAAAGCACTGGAATGACGTGCGACTCCTGACTAAAGCCTGCAATCAGTCAAAGACCTCAATGTGGATTTTAGGAGGGACAAAGGCAATGAGAGTCATTAAAATGACCTGAAGAAAGCAGAACGCTTCTCCACATCGCCCACCTTATTAATAACACAAGCAGCCTTTGACATGCAAAATTATTCAGATGAAATCACCACATTACTCCGTGCACACAAACATCCGCGGCCTGGAAAACCTCCGTAAGATCAACCTCATACGTCTGCTTTATCGGACTCGCATTTCAGATATATAGCATATCAACGATTAGAGCCGCACCATTAACTGAAATCACACTGTTGTCAACAAAACCAGCAGTTTTCCACTAATATAAAAACTCAGTGAAAAGAAGAAATTAAAACAATCATTAATATTAGTTGCAGTAGACGTATTGTAGTTTTAGAGCTGTAATGTAATATAAAATTATTAGTAGTTTTAGTATTATTAATTATTTTTCTTGAAAAATCCATTTACAATGTAATATTTTATTTTTTTTAATTATTTTGAAAAATAAAATTTTTATATATAATTTTTTTTATATATAAAATTTTATATAATTTTTAAAAAATAATATAACCACTAATAATAACAATGATCATCCTCATAATTTATTATTGTTATTTTATAGCCACATAATTATAATCGCACACACAAAAAAAATGCAGAAAATACATCGCAATTCGATTTCCCCCCAAATCGTGCAACCATAAAATCAGGAATGAAAATAATCAACAACCAACATGATTAAACAATTTTATACACCAGTGAAATTTCACAACATCACGGCAAAAACTAGTACTACTCGAGCCTATTTAAGACTAGTCAACACAACAGTCAGTAATAAAATAACTCATCGACTCGTCGTAAACACGACTTGTGTGCTGAAATAACAGTAATGCATAAACTTTGGGTTTTTGAAACTATACTCCGTTTAAATATTATAAGTGTGCACTAGAAAGATTCATCTGAAGTTATTCGTGATTAGTTAAAGTTATGGAATTTATTGCTTAGATTTAAATATAAAGTTGCTTATAATGTAAAGCATAGTTTACACAGATACATTCACTAGATTTGTTTCCACAGTTTTTAATTTGTACATTGTTTGGATGACTGGGAATGATGTGTTTGTGGAACTTTTTCTCATTGGAAGAAAAGAAAATCAGTTAAGAATAAATAATCACCGGTTAGTTGCAGCGCGATTGGAGAAACGTCTAAAAAGTCAGCTACTGCAAACTAGCTTGTCTAAATGACTTAATAAACATTAGTAAAGCAATAAAGCACTCCATCAATAGTCAAGATCATAACTAACAGTCCATGTTTCTTCTTTAATTGAGGAACTGAATAGACATTAAACACTGGACGCATTAAATCTCAAAAGCAATTTTTCAGTCTCAAAATGCTGTCAAGCTCTTGTTTATTCTGTTAACTTCACCCTCATTGGTTTATCATTAAAAATATATGATGCATTTGTGTCCATTCATTGGTTTTCTGTGCTCAACATGACAAAGAGACAATAAAGGACGTGCAATGAGCTTCACTGAGAGCCATAATAAACAGATTTGACACGTATAATCCAAACTTCTGCGCATCTATGGCCAAAAATACTACAACAACACCAGTCACTGTTCAGCAGACAGACAGTAAATGTTCTCTCTCGTGGACTATTTCACTGAAAACGAACCCACAGTCTGCTTCTCCAGTGAGCTGAACAGGCTGGACCTTCATGAAAAGTGGGTCAGCAGTGAGCTTGAACCGTGAGCCATCGCTGCGCGCTCAACAGTTGCATAAGACGGCTTTTAGCTTTTCCAGGTCAGACGCTCGACCAGATCAAAGTCAATACTGTGAAACTACACACATGCAGAAAACGCATCGAAGAATGATTTGGAGGTGGAAGAACTTGCATGAGGACAAACTAAGCATCACACACACAACACACACACACAAATCCATGCTTTTTGTTGCATTCAATCAGCAGTGAAAACAGCACAAAGAATGATCTCACAACTTCAATAAACCTCAGAGAAGCTGCTTAGAAACAGCAGACAGCAGCAGGACCTTAAAAACAGCCAGTAACCTTCATGTGAGAGAACCTGTTTGCCCTGACATGGGAGACGTGCCACCATTTTGAGTTCCTCTGGCCTGCGTCTGTCGCATTGAGAGAGAGAGAGTGTGTGTGTGTGTGTGTGTGTGTGTGTGTGTAGTGCGCTGTCTTTGTCAGCGGGATTTCACAGTGGCCAGAGCGATCACAGAAGCACACACACACACACACACAGAGCCAATGGAGAAACAACCGCCTTTCACCAAAAAGCTTTGATGGTGTGCAACACTAAACATGTCACAAACACACATGCAACTACAGCCAGACCAGTGCAAGAATATTCACTTTCACTTCCAAGCAGAAGCTTCAGATCTGCTCCTAAACGACACACAGGTGCATAAAGGGAAGAATAGTTCAGCATTTGAAGTTCAGAGAACACCAGCAGCTTGCACATCCACAATACTCCACCTGCACTAGAACTAAACTACACTTTATATCTGAGGCACTGAGATCTTCTTCTGTAGGCCACTGTAGAACATCACAGACCAGCGCGCGCACAATGTAGTCCAAAAACAGCAGCACTAAACCCCAAAGCATGCGTGTTATTAAAAACACCGCAGGGGAACTTCACGCAGACTCAAGTTGGGGGGGGGGGAGTGCAAACGAGCATGAAATGTGTCACCAGACGCGCGTCCAGCTCCATGCAGTGGCCAGAGGCAGCAGGAGAAAGTCAACCTTTGTTCTCTAGATTCCAGCGAGACTCCATTTTTGTCTGGAGGAGCCCTCGGTGTCATTCTACACCTGCGGCGACAAACACCTGGAGCCCGTCGCGCAAAACAACAACAACGCTATTTTCACGCCGCCACATTGAAAGGCTCCGGTCGCGTCACGCGTCGCGTCCGACTAATAGACGCGGAGCTCCGAATCCGCGCAATGGCTTCCAGCGCGGCGGAACATTTCGCATTCCGTCCCTCGAATGCGCTCACCGCCGGCGCGCCGATCCCGCGACGCTCCTTCCAGTGGAGGAAAACACGCTCCAGCAACGCGTCACTTGACGAGCTCCGAGGGGCCCGGTTTTTTTTTCTTTTTCTTGGAGGATCCGCTCGGTTCGGGCTCCTCTCGGGTCTGGGAAGCATGAAAAGCGCTTTTCCAGGTCATTCCCAAAGCGCCTCTCCACGGATCCCGAGCTCGAGCGCGTTATCATGGAGCGTCACGAGCGAGGCGAGATGAGGACGATTGTGAAACCGAATACTCACGGCTGGATCCTGGATCTTCTGCGAACTAGTTCCCGGTCTAGAGCTGCAGGATGTTCGCCATCTTCCCTCTCGCGTCTCCTCCTTCTCCTTCTTCTTCTTCAGAACGGCAGCTGCAGATGACCTGAGCTCCGGCTGTCTCCGAATAATGAGCAGCCTCAGAGACAAGGAAGACAATCTGCTAAGCAGGCAACACAAAGAAGTTTTGGAGTCTAGCAAGCACCAGAGGGTGCACAAGAGTTTGCGATGAGACAGTGAGGCAGGAGGAAGGTCCACAGAGCCTCTCATGACTCCAGCAGCAGTGGAGCTCAAACATGGAGCCCCTCACGGCGCTTATGATACGTTATGATGAGCCATATGATGAGGACGCGTCATTATAGACCGCGCTCGCGTCAGCTGGCACAGAGACGCGCGTTTGCTCGATATTCCTAATATCTCCACCGCGCGTTTCTTATGTTCTCCAGCACCGCGTCAGGAACCTTTTTATTGGGTTTCAAGTGTGTGAAGCTCATTGTCCAGCACAATGTAAACACCACAGTCACGTGATGCTATTTCAGCGTCACTGATTCCAAATAAATTGCATTGCATGAATCTCGTGTTTGTTTGGATATTGTTGATTTCATCTGAACCTGGCGTGCACCATTCATTCTGATATTATCTCCATCTATCATCTATTATCTTAGAATTTTTTTTTTAAGTTTACGGAGCTTTATTGTAACATTCATTGTAACATTGTAACATAACATTGTAACATTGTAACAATGTTCTCAGAACGTCCTCATGATGTTATTTGTACTTGAACGTTCTCTTAATGGAGAAGGAAAATGTTATAAAAAAGTTTGGGGTAAAAATAAAATTAGTCGACCTTTAAGGAACCTTTAAAAACGTTCTTATAACAACAAGAAAGCTAGACACTTTAATGTTCTTAGAATATTAAATGTTCAAATAATGCTTTATTCTGAGTGAGAAAAAAAAATGTTGTAAGAAACGTTTTTGTAACCTTTAAACAACGTTCTAACACATCAAGAAAACTTCCTAGAATAGTTAATTAGATTTTTAGCTGCTCTTAAGCACTAATTCATAAATCACAACTCAATGAGCCTGACTGACACAGAACACCAATAAAGCATGACAGAATCATAAATCAGTGACATGGGAAGCGTTCCTTGTGGTGTTTTCCATTTTTGCTTTGAATGACATTCAACTTTCAAATGGTCATGGGTTCGATTCCTAAGGAATGCATGAACTGACTTCTGGATAAAAGCATCTGTCTAAATGTAAATGCACCAGACGCTCCAGAAGGGAAAGACTTGCTTAAGTTCTGAATAGCACACTCATATTTTTAAAGTATATAGCATGCATATTTTGTATCTGTTGCCAAAATGCAACAGAACACACTGCATTGAATATCCCACAATGCAATTATTTAATCACACTGAAAACGGTAAAACATTTGCAGACAAAATTAGATTAAAAATGCAAAATGTCTGTATTTAATGCATGACACTCATGCATCACGTTGAGGTCAAAAAGTGACAAAAATGCATCATACTACTGTCTGAAACATCAGTTATTGCAGAATACTATTAAAATTAACAGCAGACCGTGTCCAGTGAACACTGTGCAGTATGCAGTGCGCTGGTGTTCTATTCTGAGCACAGCCCTTGAGAGAAACATCCAAATAAAACCAACTTATATTGATGAAAGCTAACAGAAGATGCTTTTGTTTAGTCTCAGGTGAGCTCTAAATCTTCATTACCTGTTCGACTTCCCCGCATCATGTTTCAGGTAAATATTTGGACACAAAGGCAGGTGTAATAGACAGAGGCCTTGCGAGGTGATGACTTACCGAAGTATTTCCCCTCAGGACTCACAGTTGCACCTCATTAAATGCGTTTGACACGTTTAGCGACGTCTTAGAAGTGCAGCGCAGTCGTTATTGGCCTAAACGCCTGAGGAGAGTCAAATAAACAGACAGATGTGACTGGATTAAGAGTCGAAGATCAGCATGAAGCCACATTTACAATATGATTCACCAGTGGATCCTCTGCAGTGAATGGGTGCCGTCAGAATAAAATACTCCATAATAACACTTCCTCCAGTGAAAAAGTGTTCTGGTCTGAATCAGGAGAGAAATCTGCACAGATCAAGCAGCGTTTAAACAGCTCTAAACAAATATGTGGCTGGATTTTGATGTGAGAGACAACAGGAGATGCACTTTTTCACTGGAGGAAGCGTTATTATGGATTATGGACTCTATGTTATTTTAGTTAAAAACGTCTTAATGCTGGATTTGTCTCAGCTTTTGTCTTCTCCAGATGTTAACTGATGGACTGGAGTGCTGTGGATTACTTGTGGATTATTGTGATGTTTTTATCAGCTGTTTGGACTCTCATTCTGACGGCACCCATTCACTGCAGAGCATCCATTGCTGAGACACTGATGCAATGCTACATTTCTCCAAATCTGATGAAGAAACAAACTCATCCTGATCTCGGATGACCTGTGAGCACACTTTCATTTTTTCATTTTTGGCTGAACTACTCCTTTAACAGAAATCCAAGATTTCATCCCAAAAAAAAAAAGCAAAAGTTTTTAGATGTCTGGACTGCGTTTAGACATGATTTAATAAGGAAATGCATGATCGCACGTGTCAAAATGAGCGATTAACTTTAAATCTATGAAGAATCATAAACAAGAACCTCTGAAGAACCTTTATTCATGAAACCCAGTGAAGAACCGACAGCATCTGAATAACTGAATCCCTCAGCATTTGTTCTGTGCTGAGCTGAGAGGGTTTCTCGTGTTCAGAGGAGGCTGATCTGGGATCAGGGTGGGCAGGTTCACGCTGTCTCGACATATGGCCGGGGTTTCCATTTTTGCTTTGAATGACATTCAACTTTCAAATGGTCATGGGTTCGATTCCTAAGGAATGCATGAACTGACTTCTGGATAAAAGCATCTGTCTAAATGTAAATGCACCAGACGCTCCAGAAGGGAAAGACTTGCTTAAGTTCTGAATAGCACACTCATATTTTTAAAGTATATAGCATGCATATTTTGTATCTGTTGCCAAAATGCAACAGAACACACTGCATTGAATATCCCACAATGCAATTATTTAATCACACTGAAAACGGTAAAACATTTGCAGACAAAATTAGATTAAAAATGCAAAATGTCTGTATTTAATGCATGACACTCATGCATCACGTTGAGGTCAAAAAGTGACAAAAATGCATCATACTACTGTCTGAAACATCAGTTATTGCAGAATACTATTAAAATTAACAGCAGACCGTGTCCAGTGAACACTGTGCAGTATGCAGTGCGCTGGTGTTCTATTCTGAGCACAGCCCTTGAGAGAAACATCCAAATAAAACCAACTTATATTGATGAAAGCTAACAGAAGATGCTTTTGTTTAGTCTCAGGTGAGCTCTAAATCTTCATTACCTGTTCGACTTCCCCGCATCATGTTTCAGGTAAATATTTGGACACAAAGGCAGGTGTAATAGACAGAGGCCTTGCGAGGTGATGACTTACCGAAGTATTTCCCCTCAGGACTCACAGTTGCACCTCATTAAATGCGTTTGACACGTTTAGCGACGTCTTAGAAGTGCAGCGCAGTCGTTATTGGCCTAAACGCCTGAGGAGAGTCAAATAAACAGACAGATGTGACTGGATTAAGAGTCGAAGATCAGCATGAAGCCACATTTACAATATGATTCACCAGTGGATCCTCTGCAGTGAATGGGTGCCGTCAGAATAAAATACTCCATAATAAAACTTCCTCCAGTGAAAAAGTGTTCTGGTCTGAATCAGGAGAGAAATCTGCACAGATCAAGCAGCGTTTAAACAGCTCTAAACAAATATGTGGCTGGATTTTGATGTGAGAGACAACAGGAGATGCACTTTTTCACTGGAGGAAGCGTTATTATGGATTATGGACTCTATGTTATTTTAGTTAAAAACGTCTTAATGCTGGATTTGTCTCAGCTTTTGTCTTCTCCAGATGTTAACTGATGGACTGGAGTGCTGTGGATTACTTGTGGATTATTGTGATGTTTTTATCAGCTGTTTGGACTCTCATTCTGACGGCACCCATTCACTGCAGAGCATCCATTGCTGAGACACTGATGCAATGCTACATTTCTCCAAATCTGATGAAGAAACAAACTCATCCTGATCTCGGATGACCTGTGAGCACACTTTCATTTTTTCATTTTTGGCTGAACTACTCCTTTAACAGAAATCCAAGATTTCATCCCAAAAAAAAAAAGCAAAAGTTTTTAGATGTCTGGACTGCGTTTAGACATGATTTAATAAGGAAATGCATGATCGCACGTGTCAAAATGAGCGATTAACTTTAAATCTATGAAGAATCATAAACAAGAACCTCTGAAGAACCTTTATTCATGAAACCCAGTGAAGAACCGACAGCATCTGAATAACTGAATCCCTCAGCATTTGTTCTGTGCTGAGCTGAGAGGGTTTCTCGTGTTCAGAGGAGGCTGATCTGGGATCAGGGTGGGCAGGTTCACGCTGTCTCGACATATGGCCGGCGCAGTAAATCTGATTAATTTGGGAGGACCAGGACAGACTGCACTGGGAAAACCCAGCCAGGTTCTCCTCCAGAGTGGCTAAAAACAGACAAACAGACGTCAGACCCTCAGATGGTCCTGCTGAGGACGGGTCTGCGGGTCTCAACAAGACAAAACACAGCACGAGGATCCAAATATACTCAACTCAGCTCCGTCACGAGCGAGGCCTGCAGTCTCAGACGGAGAGATCTGGAGGAAGCCTAAAGCCTAAAACAGCCCTTTCATCTTATTTGATTAAAATACCATCATAGAGAAATAGAAATTAGCAGCAAAACACCACAAACAAACATCTTCAGGTCATTATGCACTGTCTAGAATGATAATTATATGTGGCAACCATTGTTGTTAATGTTACTAATATGGAAAATATATTTTTATTACAGAAACTTGGAGTATTAATATAGGTAAATTACTGTATAATTCATTTTTTAATTCCATATATACAGTGCTGGGTTACATGTAATCTGGATACATTCCAAAAACGAAGTACTCATAATTAGATGATATTGCATTTTAAAATGCTCAGTTGCTTTTTTATGGATTGCATGATTACATGTTCTTCACACAATGGCGGCAATTCATGCATAATTTATTGATTTTCCCTAATTCTAAAGAATTTTCTTTTAAAATTTCCTTTCTAAAAATCTTACTGTGTGTCACACCGTTTAGCTTTGAAACGCTTAATGCATTTTATGATGTTGATATCAAAGAATGAAATATATTTTCTTCAGTGTGGTGCATTTATTGGTAAGTTAAAACAAGTTGGGTAAAAAAAAAAAGTTGTCTAAAAGTAGTCAGAATACATTACCTAAAATGAGTAACTTAGATTAGATTACGTTACTAACTCCATTACCATCATGTAATCTGTAATCAGTAATGGACTACAATTTGTAAGTAATTTACCCAGCACTGCATGCATATAGTATTATTATTATTGCAATATGATTTCAGTTTGCATCTTGATATGTTGCAGTTTTCTGTTTTTTGGCACTGTAATTAAGTTAGATCATTTTAATGTGTTGATAATAATATTAACATTAATTATTTTTTAATATGTGACCCTGGACCACAAAACCAGTCTTAAGTCGCTTAAGTCTTTTATGCCAAAAATCATTAGGATATTAAGTAAAGATCATGTTCCATGAAGATATTTTGTAAATTTCCTACCATAAATATATCAAAACTTAATTTTTGATTAGTAATATGCATTGCTAAGAACTTCATTTGAACAACTTTAAAGA
>NW_015542633.1:484606-489817 GCF_001515605.1 Sinocyclocheilus anshuiensis
ATTTGAAATATTGTCCTATCCTAACAAACCACACATCAATGGAAATCTTATTTATTCAGCTTTCAGATGATGCATAAATCTCAATTTCCAAAAATTGACACTTAAGGCTGGTTTTGTGCTCTAGGGTCACATATATTAATTTAATAGTTTATCCTATGGTGACCCAGGCAGTTTGCTGGAAGAAAACCACTGGTCTAAAGAAGAAATCATGATTTTGTTAAACATGTATGGTTGTTATTATTATATTTTTATTTTAATTGAAGCATTTCTTGAAGAAACTTCTGCTGCATGTTTACGGAGATTCACTGGTTAGAGAAACAGTCAATGGTTTCTGATTTGAAGCGGCATGTATTGTGAAAGAGCGACACAAACACAGATATCTAGTGATCGATGAACATCCGCCTGTCACAGACCAGAGATCAGCTGCAGACACACCGTATCCCAGCATCCTCTGCGGATGAGTTTCTGCAAGGTTTCAGCATGAGTTATTATTAGGTCCGACTGATGAGAATTAGCACGTGTGAACATATGAAGTGTCTCTTCCTGTGTGACGGTGTGAACCATCAAAGCACACGAACGTGATTTCCGATTGCATATTTAAACATCTTTTAATAACGGATTGATGGTCCTGCTGAAGAGCCGCTCGTGTAGCCGAGCTTCATCCGTTCTGAAGAGGAGGTAATTTTCCTGCAAAGTGCTGAATCCAGCTGCTGAATTGACAGAGAGGCGAGGAGAGTTCATCCATCAGCATCCGCTGGAGATCACGCTCATACAACACAGACACGCTGCAAACGCAGAAGAGAAGCAGCTTTAAACATGAAGAACCAAACACACACAGAACATTTGTGACCCTGGATCACAAAACCAGTGTTAAGTGTCAATTTTGTGAAACTGAGATTTATGCATCATCCGAAAGCTGAATAAATTCGCTTTCCATTGATGTATGGTTTGTTAGGATCGGACAATATTTGAAAATCTGGAATCTGAGGGTGCAAAAAAATCGAAATATTGAGAAAATCATCTTTAAAGTTGTCCAAATGAAGTTCTTAGCAATGCATATTACTAATCAAAAATTAAGTTTTGATACATTTACGGTAGGAAATTTACAAACTATCTTCATGGAACATGATCTTTACTTAATATCCTAATGATTTTTGGCATAAAAGAAAAATGTATAGTTTTGACCCATACAATGTATTGTTGGCTATTGCTACAAATATACCCCAGCGACTTAACACTGCTTTTGTTCTGCAGGGTCACGTTTTATTCTCTGGTTCTTTAGAAAAGCATCTGTGTTCTGGAGCTTTAAAGAACCCCAAAACCAGAACCTGCGACGAATCAACAAGAAATACAGACAGATCTTACAATACTCGTAGATGAACGTAGATTTAAACTCAGTGACCTCTGACCCCAGCTCAGATAAACGCTTAACGAGGTCGTCTGTTTCTTACGGAAGCTTGTTTCTGCCACAAAATAAAAAAAATACACAATTCTGACTTTGTTTTCTCAGAATTCTGAGTTTACATCTTACGATTCTGATTTCTTTGCTTCCACCGTGGAATGAAAATAAAAAAGGAATTCAGAATTGCGAGAAAAAAATTTGAGAATCGCGAGATACAAACCAGAATCGCGAGAGTAAAGTCAGAATTACAAGCAAAGCGTCAAAATAAAGAGATATAAACTAAAAATTGCAAGAAAAAAGTCTGAATTAATTACAATTTGTCTGGGTGAATAGTAACACTAGATATGTACATTTTCTGAAGAAAATGTGAGTGGTGCTTGCCGTGGCAAAACTCGGCCCTCGGTTGCTTGAGACTGTTTCAATGCAGTTGCTAGGTTGGCATGAGTGGTTTCAAGGGTACTGCTAGGCAGTTGCTAGGGTGTTCTGGGCGGTTGCTAGGGTGTTATGGCTGGTTACTATGATGTTGCTATGCAGTTGCTAGGGTACTTGTGGTGGTTCCTAGGGTGGTTGCTAGGTTACCTGGGGTGGTAGCTAGGGTGCTGCTATGCGGTTGCTATGGTGTTGCTCGGGTACTTGGGATGGTTGCTAGGGTAAATGTGATAGTTGCTAGGGTGTTGCTATGTGATTGCTAGGGTACTTGTGGTGGTTCCTAGGGTGGTTGCTAGGTTACCTGGGGTGGTAGCTAGGGTGTTGCTATGAGGTTGCTAGGGTGTTGCTCAGGTACTTGGGATGGTTGCTAGGGTAAATGTAATAGTTGCTAGGGTGTGGCTATGTGATTGCTAGGGTACCCAGGGTGGTTGCTAGGGCCGTTGCTATGTTACCAGGGTGGTTGTTAGGGTGTTGCTATGCAGTTGCTAGGGTACACAGGGTGGTTGCTAGGGTATTATATTTTTATTACCACCTGCATCATATCCGCTGAATGAAATTCAGTACTTGTTTCATACTCATTTTGTGGCAATGACCCTAAAAATAGTGTCTGTTTTGCTCTTCGAAATCACCCTTTCACACCAAATATGATGCATTTAGATTTTTAGTTTGGTGTTATGATGAGACTTCAGATCTTTAATTGTGAACACTGATGGACGTCACCGCTTACTGTAGATGACTGACCCGTGTGGAAGCGTCTGGATGGTGTTCTTCTCATGGTCAATTCTGACTGATGAAAAGATACAAACACTGTGCATTTCATCCAAATGTCACGGTGTGTTTAAGAGCTACTGGAGGATCCGTGATGGTCTCTTAAAAAATGATTTATGATGAAGAATCTACAGGACGATTAGACAAGCCTCGGGACGGTTTTGGTCTTTTGTCGACAGGTGATTTTGGAGAGCGACTGGCGCTTTGACAATCAGTGAGACACAAATCAAAAAGAAATGACAAAACCCACAACAAGAGGCTCCCGCTGTGTAATTTGAATGCAATTTCAAATCTTTTCAATGAAAACCACGACTTTGTGCTGGAGGCGTTTTGATGTATTTTGACAGAAAGTGGAAGCGTCTGGAAGGAGCTGAAATAAATTTCACTTAGAAATTGCGAGTAAAATTTCTCGAAGGAGCAGCAAGTAACACATTGAATTAAATGTGAAATTTTGAAGCAGGGAGACTGAAATAGTATTTTAATGTAAAACAGACTCCTATAATCTTTGTTTATGACTTAAAAAAAAAAAATTACGGTGTAGTTATAGTGTGTGTTGAATGCAAATGTTTTGATTTATTTGTTGTTTTACAAAGGAAGCGCAAATTCAGATTCGAGTCATTTATAAAAGATTCTCTGCTTTATTTTTCAAATATCAACCAAAAATGAGTCTGCAAACTGAAAATGAATGTCTTTCACTTCACAGATTGTCCTGCGATTTATGAAAGAGAAATAAACAGATTTAATTAACTGCAGATTGCCATGTATTTGTGTGGAGCATCTGATCTCAGATCAGTCTGGATGAAACTCACATGTTCCTTCACTTCAATTATGCATCCAAATCCACAAAGTATGATGTTTCTCTAACTGTAAGGTGCTTTGGATAAAGCATCTGCTAAATGCATAAATGAAAATCAAAAGGAATGTAACAATTCTGGTTCTGATTCAGATTTCAGGTTCTGGTTACGTCTTCAAGTACTTCAGAAATAAATGATCTGAACTATATACTATATACACATGCACACAAAAAAGGAAGTTTTTGGTAACATATCGTCATGTTTTATTTCTTTAGTAGTACGATCTGTTAGTATGAAACAGTCTGAATGTCTTTAGATCAACTGCTCAGACACATTTTATTAAAAATGGAAGGAGATACAATAATTATTGCAATATGAGAGAATATAGAAATAAGAAAATACAAAAAGCATGCAGAACACCATTAACAGAATCAAACCTTTTTAAAATCACACCCAACACTTGTTTTAACATTTACATTTATTCATTTCAGAGAAGCTTTTATCCAAAGTGAAAAAAAATTAAATTGTTCCAAACAAATTTTTTATCCAATCATTTTTAAATCCAAAATTTCCCTTGAATTATTTAACAGTTATTATTTGTTATTTAATCAACATCAACAAAACTGAAAATGATGCAAACTTGATAAACTGTATATAGCAATTTTAGCAATTCACATGAGAGAAAACTTCAAAAAAATTTAATCAAACGAAAAATATAAATAAATAGAAAAGAATAAATAAAAATATAATATGCATTAAAATATTATATATATATATATATATAATGTTGTTAAAAATGCATTTGTTACAAATGCACCAAAAATGTGTTACAATATAAAATATAAAAGAATAAAAGCAAATTCAAAATATGAATTAATAATATAATACAGTACAATAAAACACTGTTATGCTGTGATGGGATTTTTCTTCTGCTCGTGATCGTCTCTCTGAAGTTTTTCTTTTGTCTCATCAGAAGCGCGGATGTGCTGCAGTGTTCTCAGATGTCTGCGGTAACGGACCTCAGGCACCGCGGCATCATGGGATTGATCCTCTGCGCTGATGTCGGCTCATAAAGCTGAACTTCACCGGCCTGGAGCGTCTGGGGGCCGAGAGAGCAATGAAACGCGCTCAGACGGATCTGAGGAGACTCTGGATGGCAGAATCCATTAAAAACAGCCACATCGTCCCACATTCATCACATGAGAGAGAGAACGGTGTCACGACTGGACGTCAATAACACTACAGCCGTCTGACATCATCTGATCACTGAAAACGATCTATCAAATACAAACCACACCAAGATGTGCTCAGTCTCAGGCCATCCGAGATGTAGCTGAGTTTGTTTCTTCTTCAGGTTTGTAGAAATGTAGCACTGCATCAGTGTCTCAGCAATGGATGCTCTGCAGTGAATGGGTGCCGTCAGAATGAGAGTCCAAACAGCTGATAAAAACATCACAATAATCCACAAGTAATCCACAGCACTCCAGTCCATCAGTTAACATCTGGAGAAGACAAAAGCTGAAACAAATCCAGGATTAAGATGTTTTTAACTAAAATGCGAGTCCATAATCCATAATAACGCTTCCTCCAGTGAAAAAGTGCATCTGCTGTTGTCTCTCGCATCAAAATCCAGCCACATATTAGTTTAGAGCTGTTTAAACGCTGCTTGATCTGTGCAGATTTCTCTCCTGATTCAGACCAGACTTTTTCACGGGAGAAAGCAATATTATGGATAGAGGGCTCACAACAAAGTTAAAAACATCTTAATGATGGATTTGTTCATTACAACATGCAGCTTTTCACTTCACAAGACATTAA
>NW_015542633.1:490004-491516 GCF_001515605.1 Sinocyclocheilus anshuiensis
ACTTGTGGATTATTGTGATGTTTTTATCAGCTGTTTGGACTCTCATTCTGACGGCACCCATTCACTGCAGAAGAAACATGAATAAAAACCCCCAAAACACACTCTCTCTCTCTCACACACACACACACGCACACGCACACGCATGCACGCACACACGCACACGCACGCACACACACACACACACACACTCTCTCTCTCACACACACGTGAGAAATGTATGCGTGTGATTGTGGATTCTGGTCGCGGGTTCCAGAGGCTGGCAGCTATGCAAATGCACTCGTGTAGCCGTCAGGAAGCAGATTACTTTCCCTGCATTTACTATTCATATATTTGCAAGGTGACTCACTTCAGACAAAGCAGGTGATCAAGAGAGAGAGAGAGAGAGAGCGACGCTGCACATTTGATTCACTGTCAGCAAACCCGCTTTAATCCATTTCACTGTCAGGAGTCTGAAAAACCAGCAGCGGAAAGAGAAACACAGTAATGTGGACGAGAGCCTTCGCGACGTTCATTTACTGCAGTAATCCACACATCGGACTAGTGTTGTCACGGCACCAACATTTCAGTGTTCGGTACCAATACCAGTGAAAATCCACGGTTCTCGGTACCAATTTCGGTACCAAAGCAAAACACAAAAACATGCCAATTAAAAAATTTGACTATACTTTCATTTAATCCAAACTGTGTACATATTTAATTTTAAAGGGCTTTTGAAAACCTAGAGTTATTCAGCCAAGAATAACAACTAAGTTAGCTAAAAACTGAACTGCTTTTCTGACTGATATGACACAAACAATGTTAACCATTTGTACATTCTCTAACACTTATATTTTAGATTCACAATTAATTTAAAAGCCTGTGGTGTGTAAAAATAGTAAATATCATCATGTCGTCCTGTTTTTTTACCCTAATAAAAGTTATAGGAGCATTACATAGTTAATAAAGAAACCTCATTCTAATGCTCATTATATTAGCTGCGCTTATGTTAACAGTTAACTACTCTAATAACAGCGATGTTCATTTCAATCCGACATTCAAATTAAAATATTGAATCATTTTCATAACAGAAGCGGTGTTTCCCACAGACTTGCACTCTATTTGTGGCGGCATATATATGCAAATTCATTCTCTGCCAGCAGGAGGCGCTTGTAGAGCAGGAGAGATCAGGTTTCCCCGGTAACGCTGTAATCAAATAAGCGCTGCGCTCACAAACGCTGGTTTATATCAGGCATTACAGGCAAGATTAAATAAAAATGACATCCATAATTTTATAAAAATAAAAATACAGTGATATAAAAACACCCGGTTTCGACTTTGACACGTGCAGTGCTCATGTTTATTCAACTAAGTTAAAGACTTTTGGAAACTTACCTGCTTGAACTCTTTCATTTGATCCGGGTGTCTTTAAAGTGTTTTGTTAGTTTGGTGTGTTTCCTCGTTTTGATGTCGCCACGTCTCCGTGCTTTTATGAAGAGAGCGCATCTGCGCACCTTTCGGATAGCGCATCCAGAA
>NW_015542633.1:492417-493224 GCF_001515605.1 Sinocyclocheilus anshuiensis
TCCACCATGTTACCGGTACTGTTAAGAGTGCAGATGAATTTGCACAGTATGTTAAAAGAGCAGTTGTTGAATTTTTTTTTTAATTAAGTGTTCAAGTATTAAAGGAATTGTTGATTTATTCCATGGAAAGTTGTATTTTTGATAACATTGTTTTAATATTGTATTTTGTTGTGCTGCACAGCCCACATGTTGATAAACTTTGAGTGAAATAAATGTTTTATTTCAATAGATACTATTCAAAATAACCTTGTCCTGTCCTCATTGCTTTATACAAATGTTAGTTTTTGCTTAGTCTTATGTAACTTTATTAATGTGAGTTCAGTCAACTTAAACCATTTAAGGCAATCGGTTTCCTTAAACCATTTGAGTAGCTATTTGAACTGAGTTAAGTTGTTTGAACTCAATTAGATTTTATTAATTGAACTCATAAGGTTTGTTTACTGAACTTAACATTTTTAAGTTACCAGTACTCTGATTTATTGACTAAATCAACACAAATATTGAGTCATGTGCACTTATATTTTAAAGTTAGGAATACTCATGTATTGGTTTCAAAACTTAAATGGTTTAAAGCAATCGGTTTCCTCAAACGGTTTGAGTTAACCTAACTTGTCGGGTTTTACAGAGCAGAAATGTTCAACATTTTGCAGATAAGTCTTGAAGACATTTAACCATGTCAAAACAATACTATTACGACTGCTACTACTATTAATAATACCTAAATAAAAATAAAACAAAAGTAAAGGCAACTTTAATTTATTAAAATAATCAACTGGATACAATATATAGAATGACCAGCAATGCGAT
>NW_015542633.1:493432-502945 GCF_001515605.1 Sinocyclocheilus anshuiensis
GGCTTTTAAAACCTTCTAGAGTTATTCAGCCAAGAATAACAACTAACCAAGTTAGCTAAAAAAAAAAAAGGCCAGAGCTGCTTTTCTGACTGATATGACACAAACAATGTTAACCATTTGTACATTCTCTAACACTTATATTTTAGATTCACAATTAATTTAAAAGCCTGTGGTGTGTAAAAATAGTAAATATCATCATGTCGTCCTGTTTTTTTACCCTAATAAAAGTTATAGGAGCATTACATAGTTAATAAAGAAACCTCATTCTAATGCTCATTATATTAGCTGCGCTTATGTTAACAGTTAACTACTCTAATAACAGCGATGTTCATTTCAATCCGACATTCAAATTAAAATATTGAATCATTTTCATAACAGAAGCGGTGTTTCCCACAGACTTGCACTCTATTTGTGGCGGCATATATATGCAAATTCATTCTCTGCCAGCAGGAGGCGCTTGTAGAGCAGGAGAGATCAGGTTTCCCCGGTAACGCTGTAATCAAATAAGCGCTGCGCTCACAAACGCTGGTTTATATCAGGCATTACAGGCAAGATTAAATAAAAATGACATCCATAATTTTATAAAAATAAAAATACAGTGATATAAAAACACCCGGTTTCGACTTTGACACGTGCAGTGCTCATGTTTATTCAACTAAGTTAAAGACTTTTGGAAACTTACCTGCTTGAACTCTTTCATTTGATCCGGGTGTCTTTAAAGTGTTTTGTTAGTTTGGTGTGTTTCCTCGTTTTGATGTCGCCACGTCTCCGTGCTTTTATGAAGAGAGCGCATCAAGAACCGTGTACTCGGTACCACCGGTACTTAAAAAAACTGGTACCGTAACGTTTTCAATTTTTTAGTACCGACTTGGTACCGAAGTACCGGGTCTTTTGACAACACAGAAAGAATCAGACACGTCAATAGATTCATCACATATTCTGATCACATGACTGATTTAATGACGAGCTGAGAAACTTCATCAGATGCACAGAAACACACTGGAAATACTGCATATTCAACTCAATCAATTAATGCAGAACTGCTGCTGAAACTGTCATTTTATACTTACATAGCTTTTATTAATATTTTGAAAGATTTTATTTGTATTTTAGATTTTTTGTGTTAATTTTATTTTAATGGTATTTTTCAATTACAACTTTATTTTATTTAACTTTATTTTATGAGATCACCCAAAAATTGACTTCCATAGAATGGCATAAAAATAACTATGGAAGTCAAGGGCTACTGTCAACCGTTTGTTCACCAAAATTCTTCAAAATATCTTCTTTTATGTTCAAAAAGAAGAAGAAGAAAAAAAGAAATTCATACAGGTTTGGAACAACCTGAGGATAAAATTATGACAGAATTGTATTTATTTATTTCCAGTTAGTAATTTTATGCTTCAAATTAAACAAAGTAATTCAGTTAGTTGCCCAGACAACATTTATAATTGTCTAATGTTTATATTTGAATTCAGCTTTATTTCAGTTAACAAAACTAACTGTGTCTGATCATTTTAGTTAACAATAGTAACTCCAGTCAGTTCTCATAAACACTAGTTTACTGCACAGTGCACACTATAAACTGCATACTATAACAAAATAGTGTGCGAAACAGTATGCAACCATGAGGTCATGGTTTCATGAATCCAGTCCAGCTATCATCTAGAAAATAAATATGTTTATTTTACATATTCAGTTTAGTGCAAAAATATATTTTGGCAATCTGTGGCCGTCAGATTCACTTATTAGTCAAAAAAATATGTTATTGTCATTCCTGATTCATCCAGTGGAAATCAATGCGAGTGCACTGCATTCAGTACGCTCTGTTTACACACTACAGTAAATATACACAAAATGAGCATAACACACACTGTACGTAGTTTAAATACTGCGGAAATGCAAAGAGAAGAGTGCTGGTGTGAATCTGAAGAGTGAAGATGAATGATGGGAAATCAGGGTCGTTCATGAACATCCAGTGAATGATTGCAGATCAGGATCAAGGACGCATTCAGAGTGTTTAATTCACTGTCGCTGCACGATAATGAAGACCGACGCAGTGAAGGATCCTGATCATCAGGAGAAGATGCTGAGCTTTTATGTCTGCTTCACCTGATCATGAGAGAACACAAACTAATGCAATTCAGTTCATGTGCTTTTTCATTCATTCATTCACTCATTTAAAGCAACAGTCCATGTTAAATTTGAGAGTCTTTAAAAGACTCATCTTTTATCTTTCTTGGAAGAAAGTCATGCAGGTGTATAAAATATTTAAAAGGTAAATCAGCAGAATAAAAATCATTAAATGACATCAAATGTCTACAGCAGTGTTTTAGTATCACTGAGATTATAGTTTTTATTAAAATTAATTAGTTTTTTATTTTTGTGGTTTCACGTTTTAGTATTATATTTTAATTTGATAATTGTACTTTTTTATTTTTTTTATTTTTATTAGGTTTTTTTATGTCTATATATATTTTTAGTAATTTTTATTTAAGTTTTAGTAATTTTAGTTAAAATCAAGTTAAACTCAAAGAAAATGAGAAATATTGTTTTGGCAACTCGCTGAAATAAAATTAAACAAAATTTAAAAAATTAATAATATTTGAAGTCTTAATTTATACTTTAAAATAATTTTAATTAGTAAATAATAAAAGTAAATAATATTTAAGTCTTAAATAAGACTATACAACATTTTGTTTTTTATTTCAAGTAAATAGTATTTATTTTAAGTCTTAAATAAGACCATAAAATCTTTTTTATTTTTTATATTATGTTATTTTATTTCAAGTAACAACATTTTTTATAGTTTTAGTTTTAGTTGATGATAGTAACCCTGGTCTGCAGTTCTCAAAGTATCTGAAAGCCAAACATCAAGCAAGTGCTGGAAAAATATTAAACTGAGCTGAAAAATGAAGACGAGGAGAAGTTTGTCGTCTATGAGGTTTTGAGAGGAAGGACTGTGTGTCAGCAGAATGTGTCTGTCCCAGAATGCACTGCAGGAACGCTGATGTCAGCACTTCTGCTGAGGACACAGACGCCAATCAACTCTCAGAGAAAGAGCTCAACCTGATGAACGGCTTCCCACAAACACTGGAGAGTTAGCTAAATCAACCATTCCTGTTACGCTCGCAACACTGAGGTCAGGGTTCAATTCCCAGGGAATGCATCATCGAATGAAGGCAATGTAAGATAAAAAGTTCTGCCTAAGAAATGCAAATGCTCTGTTTACCATGTTATGACAGAATGAGTCGATTCTGAGAGTTTGGGCTTTTTTTGAAAGCAGTTAATACTTTTATTCATCAAAGATGCATTAAATCAATGAAAAGTGACAGTAAAGACATTTACAGTATAATGTTAGAAAAGATTTCGATTTCAAATAAATGTTGTTCTTTTGATCTTTCTGCTCAATGTAAATCCTGAAAAATTAAACGTATCACGGTTTCCACAAAAATATTGTGCAGCACGACTGTTTTCAACATTGATAATAATCAGAAATGTTTCTTGAGCAGCAAATCAGCATATTAGAATGATTTCTGAAGATCATGTGACACTGAAGACTGGAGTAATGATGCTGAAAATACAGCTGCGCATCACAGAAATACATTACAGTTTAACAGATATTCACATAGAAAACAGCTGTTTGAAATAAGAATAATATTTCACTATTTTTACTGCATTTTTGATCAAATAAACGCAGCCTTGCTGAGCACTGGTTTGAATGTTAGTGTATGAGGTGCGGCAGCTTCTCAACCAATATTACTAAACAAGTCACGGAGGAATTGGTTCTTTTTGTAAATGTAATGAGGATTCATTTGTATTTCTTTCTGAATTCGCCCTGAAGTGCCAAACCACATATACGACTGTCCTGATGCAATTTGTACAAGCTCTAATCAACATAACGGAGTAAATAATCTCAAAAGGGATACACTGGAGATTTCACTTACATTTTGCCAATTTATTATTGAGTTTTAATTAATCAGAGGGATGTGCAGGACTGTTCACTGGTAATGATTGCCTCATATTTCCCGCATTCAATCACACATCAGATGACACAGCTGCAGAATCCTGTCAAATTTCAATGTGATTAAATTATTTTTTTGAGAGCGTTTCACAGGTGAGATGTGAGGAGCCTCTCGATTCGGGCCTCGTTTCTGTTCCCTTCACAGGTGACGACATTCTGCCAATTAGAGGCACTAATTACAGCCGGCGTGTCATCTGAGATTAACATCAGAGCATCAGACGGCCAGCGACTCCTCTGAAGTGATGGAGAGGATAGAGAAGTGAAAGAAAAGGTTTAACAGACAGAACACAGACTGACATCCAAATGCTGTAATTGTTTCAGAGGAGCGGCGCTGGACGGACACTGAATGATAAAAACAGACGTCATCACTGGAATATTCACCTCTTCATTTAAACCATCATCAGAAAGTTTAGAGAAAGTTTAAAGAGTCAAAAAGGCCTAGGAGTCTGAGTTGTGATTTGAGGTTTGCAGGCATTGCTAGCTGGTTGTTAGGGTGTTGCTCTAGTGTTCTAACATTGCTGGATGGTTGCTAGGCAGTTGCTGTGGTGTTCTAACATTGGTAGATGTTGCTAAGGTGTTGCTGGGCAGTTGCTCTAGTGTTCTAACATTGTTGGATGGTTGCTAGGCAGTTGCTGTGGTGTTCTAACATTGGTAGACGTTGCTAAGGTGTTGCTGGGCAGTTGCTCTGGTGTTCTAACGTTGCTGGATGGTTGCTAGGCAGTTGCTGTGGCGTTCTAACATTGGTAGGTGGTTGCTAGGGTGTTGCTAGGCAGTTGCTCTAGTCTACTAACATTGGTAGGTGGTTGCTAAGTTGTTGCTAGGCAGTTGCTCTGGTGTTACAACATTGCCAGGTGGTTGTTACGGTGTCGCTGGGCAGTTGCTCTGGTGTTCTAACATTGCTGGATGGTTGCTAGGCAGTTGCTGTGGCGTTCTAACATTGGTAGGTGGTTGTTAGGGTGTTGCTAGGCGGTTGCTCTGGTATTCTAACATTGCTGGATGGTTGCTAGGCAGTTGCTGTGGTGTTCTAACATTGGTAGGTGGTTGTTAGGGTGTTGCTAGGCGGTTGCTCTGGTATTCTGACATTGCTGGATGGTTGCTAGGCAGTTGCTGTGGCGTTCTAACATTGGTAGGTGGTTGCTAGGGTGTTGCTAGGCAGTTGCTCTAGTCTACTAACATTGGTAGGTGGTTGCTAAGTTGTTGCTAGGCAGTTGCTCTGGTGTTACAACATTGCCAGGTGGTTGCTAGGGTGTTGGTAGGCAGTTGCTGTGGTGTTCTAACATTGGTAGGTGGTTGCTAGAGTGTTGTTAGGCAGTTGCTCTGGTGTTACAACATTACCAGGTGGTTGCTAGGGTGTTGGTAGGCAGTTGCTGTGGTGTTCTAACATTGGTAGGTGGTTGCTAAGATACACACATTTAACAAAGTCATACTTAATCCGAATTAAACAAAACCTTAAAAATGGAGTGAGATAATAAAATATTGAAGGTTGACCCTAAAGACTGTACATGTCATGATCTTGAGACAAATCCTGCAACTCCGTAAAAGACCACCCAACTCTTTTGGGCCTTAGAAATTCTGTGCGCTTTGTGGCCCCAAATAAATGGCAAAATGACAGAATCTAATGGTTTAAAAACAGAATGTGGCAGATATACAGGCAGATTCTGAAAAATACCATTTTAATGGCATTGACCCGACCGATTAAAGATAATGGAACAACCCTCCATTTGTCAATAGATAATTTTAACTTATTTATGGCTTCTGTGAATGTTTAACATCTTTAGGAATGACTAACCCTATATAAGTGAAGTGATCCTCTGTGATTCTAAAAGGTAATGACTTCAGAAACTGAGCATCCAGCCCTTCACCCAAAGGCATGAATACACTTTACTCGCAATTGACAGAATACCCAACGAAAGAGCCAAAAACCTCAAGCGATTCCATTAAAAATGGCAAGGAAGAAGAAGGATCACTCAAATATAAAAGCAGATCGTCTGCATATAGAGACAGCTTAACCTCAGTATGGGCAAACTGAGAAAACATTTAGCTCCATTCAGTTCGGTTCTTTTCAGCGTCTAAGGAAAGAACAGCTGCCTTAGAACTCTTACTCTGAGTACTGTAGAAAATATTCATCAGGCGACGTGAATTAAAAAATGAAAATCTTCCTGGGACAAAGCCAGTTTGGTCTGAGTGAATTAACGAGGCCACATGTTTATTCAAACGGGTAGCCAAAATCTTAGCAATCACTTTTTGATCACAACTGAGAAGATGTATAGGCCTATAACTGGAGTTCTCTGTAACATCTCTATTTTTTTTTTATTCAGAACACATATATTTGCTTCATACAAAGAGTCGGGAAATATTTCATTCTCAGTCAAATGATTTACCATTCTAAGCAACAAGGGAGCGATTGCATTTGCATTAGCCTTATAAAATTCCACACTGAACCCATCAGAGCCTGTGGCTTTCACATTAGAGAAGGAATTAATAGCCTCCAAAATTTCACTGAGAGAGAATGGCTCCTCTAATTCCTCTCTGGCACATTCATTAAGGTTTGGAAAGTCCACCGCATCAAGAAATTGGCGCCCTATATCGTTCAGCTCTCAACAGCTGGAAGAATAAAGATGCTTATAAAATTCAGCAACATTGCTAGGTGGCCGGTGGTTTCTAGGGTGTTGCTAGACAGTTGTTGTGGTGTTCTGACATTGCTAGGTGATTTATAGGTGATTTAGCAGGTTTCTAGGACGTTGCCGAGGTGTTGTAACATTGCTAGATGGTAGGTGGTTGCTAGGGTGTTTATGGGGGTTGCTAGGCCATTAATCTGGTATTCTAGGGCTTCTGGCTGATTTCTAGGGTGTTGCTAGGCAGTCGCTTGGGTGTTCTAACATTGGTTGATGGTTGCTAGGGTGTTTCTAGGCCATTAATCTGGTATTTTAGGGCTTCTGGCTGATTTCTAGGGTGTTGCTAGGCAGTCGCTTGTGTGTTCTAACATTGGTTGATGGTTGCTAGGGTGTTTTTAGGCCATTAATCTGGTATTCTAGGGCTTCTGGCTGATTTCTAGGGTGTTGCTAGGCAGACGCTTGGGTGTTCTAACATTGGTTGCTGGTTGCTAGGGTGTTTTGGATAGATTCTAAGGCATCGCTAGGCAGCTGTTATGGTGTTCTGATATTGCTAGGTGGTTGCTAGGGTGTTTTGGCTGGTTTCTAAGGTGTTACCAGGCAGTTGCTCTGGTGCTGTGACATTCTGGCTGGTTGCTAGGGTATCTCTGGCTGGTTGCTAGGCAGTTGCTCAGGTGTCTTTCGGAGAGACTGACGGTGGGTCGGTGTCTGTGTTTCTGCTGTGAATGAAGTCAAACAGGAGTCTCATCCTAATTGATGTCCAGCTCAATATCTCACTCTCCAAATTAATAAAGTCCCCAGGTCTGGACGTCCCTGCTGTACTGAACGAATGAAGAGAAAATAATCAACTCACCGTCTCTTTGTCTGAATGCAGAACATCAGCCGTCCTGAATGTTAATCTCAACACTGACGGCACAGCACCGACGTTAACATTCAACACCTGATCTACTGATCTCCACCGCGAGTCTTTCTTCTCAGGCGAATCTCATGCCAATGTCACATCAGGAAATAAGCAGAACAAACACAGGACAGACGTCTTTCACAATACAGTACTGACAAACACACCACATACTGTACATATACAGAGATATAATACAATTAACACACATATAAACACTAGCAGGGAGACGTCTGAACACTAGACTGAATTTATGAGTCAAAGAGCTTCTGCTGAAATCACTGAACATTAGTTATACAGACAGTCTTTTCCAGATTCATTCATGTTCACTATTATTTAAAGACAAATTAAAAGTAGTTTCCTTTAAAGAACGATTAGGCAGTTGCTTTGGTGTTCTGACATTGCTAGGTGGTTGCTAGGGTGTTTTGGCTGGTTTCTAAGGAGTTGCTAGGCAGCTGCTGTGGTGTTCAGACATTGCTAGGTGGTTGCTATGGTGTTTTGTCTGGTTTCTAAGGAGTTGCTAGGCAGCTGCTGTGGTGTTCAGACATTGCTAGGTGGTTGCTATGGTGTTTTGTCTGGTTTCTAAGGAGTTGCTAGGCAGCTGCTGTGGTGTTCAGACATTGCTAGCTGGTTGCTATGGTGTTTTGTCTGGTTTCTAAGCTTTTGCTAGCCAGTTGCTGTGGTGTTCAGGCATTGCTAGGCGGTTGCTAGTGTGTTTTGGCTGGTTTCTAAGGCGTTGCTGTGGTGTTCAGACATTGCTAAGTGGTTGCTATGGTGTTTTGGCTGGTTTCTAAGCTGTGGTGTTCTGACATTGCTAAGTGGTTGCTATGGTGTTTTGGCTGGTTTCTAAGCTGTGGTGTTCTGACATTGCTAGGTGGTTGCTTGAGTGTTTTGGCTGGTTTCTAAGGCGTTGCTAGGCAGTTGCTTTGGTGTTCTGACATTGCTAGGTGGTTGCTATGGTGTTTTGGCTGGTTTCTAAGGCGTTGCGATGTTTTATTTATTTGCTGTTGTCTTCTGTAAGCACTTTGAGAAGGTGCCGGTTTTAAAGGCGCTATATAAAATAAAATTCTTCTTATTAGTATTGAAATAGTTATGTTTTCCCGTTAGATCGGGTCGAATGAGATCCATTGATTCCCGTGCTGTGAATTTGACCTTGTCCATAATTTGCCTTTTAAACATACAAAGAAGACACACATAGAAGCATTTGTGAATGAGCAGTGCTTTGTCTTCATGCTTCAGTGAATGATTGTCATGTTTCAGTATTTTCGTAGCGCTGACGGTTCATTTGCCTGATGTGTGAAATCCTGAGGAAATTCAGATCCATAATCATTTCATCAGCCGTCATCCCTCATACAGGTGCATCTCAATAAATTAGAATGTCGTGGAAAAGTTCATTTATTTCAGTAATTCAACTCAAATTGTGAAACTCGTGTATTAAATAAATTCAATGCACACAGACTGAAGTAGTTTAAGTCTTTGGTTCTTTTAATTGTGATGATTTTGGCTCACATTTAACAAAAACCCACCAATTCACTATCTCAACAAATTAGAATATGGTGACATGCCAATCAGCTAATCAACTCAAAACACCTGCAAAGGTTTCCTGAGCCTTCAAAATGGTCTCTCAGTTTGGTTCACTAGGCTACACAATCATGGGGAAGACTGCTGATCTGACAGTTGTCCAGAAGACAATCATTGACACCCTTCACAAGGAGGGTAAGCCACAAACATTCATTGCCAAAGAAGCTGGCTGTTCACAGAGTGCTGTATCCAAGCATGTTAACAGAAAGTTGAGTGGAAGGAAAAAGTCTGGAAGAAAAAGATGCACAACCAACCGAGAGAACCCCAGCCTTATGAGGATTGTCAAGCAAAATCGATTCAAGAATTTGAGTGAACTTCAAAAGGAATGGACTGAGGCTGGGGTCAAGGCATCAAGAGCCACCACACACAGACGTGTCAAGAAATTTGGCTACAGTTGT
>NW_015542633.1:505528-513370 GCF_001515605.1 Sinocyclocheilus anshuiensis
ATTTTCTAGCAGGATTTGGCACCTGCCCACACTGCCAAAAGCACCACAAGTTGGTTAAATGACCATGGTGTTGGACTGGCCAGCAAACTTACCAGACCTGAGCCCCATAGAGAATCTATGGGGTATTTTCAAGAGAGGAAAATGAGAAACGAGACCAAAAAATGCAGATGAGCTGAAGGCCACTGTCAAAGAAACCTGGGCTTCCATACCACCTCAGCAGTGCCACAAACTGATCACCTCCATGCCACGCCGAATTGAGGCAGTAATTAAAGCAAAAGGAGCCCCTACCAAGTATTGAGTACATGTACAGTAAATGAACATACTTTCCAGAAGGCCAACAATTCACTAAAAATGTTTTTTTTTATTGGTCTTATGAAGTATTCTAATTTGTTGAGATAGTGAATTGGTGGGTTTTTGTTAAATGTGAGCCAAAATCATCACAATTAAAAGAACCAAAGACTTAAACTACTTCAGTCTGTGTGCATTGAATTTATTTAATACACGAGTTTCACAATTTGAGTTGAATTACTGAAATAAATGAACTTTTCCACTACATTCTAATTTATTGAGATGCACCTGTACTGTGATTTCTATTCTATGAATATGATGTGTGTGGAGGAGCTGCGAGACCTTCATGAAGAGACGCGTCTGTCCTGGAGACAATCAAGAGCTTCTTTCAGTCAATATTCTGGTAAAGCCGCTCTGAGACACCCGACTGATTCGTTCTCAGCGCTGAATACAAAAATCACTGCCTTACTGCAAACAACACACAACAGAACAACATGAATAAACTGATCACGACTCACGGATCAAATCCGTCTCTCCATCATTTAAACACAGACTGATGTTACAATAGAAACAAAATAACAGACATAACAGAAATCATCAGAAACTTTACAGCTGCTTGACAACGTTACACTCGTGTGAAAGACTAGTTGCATATTGTCTCCTGTCCAACTATTATAACGATACTTAACCACAAATAAAATAAAAAATATTACTCTTGCAATTACTATCTTGTAAATAGGTTTGCACATGTTGTCGTTTACATGCAGAAACAATCATTTATTTTATTTGGTAGTCAGATTTTTGTGCATTTCTTAAAGAAAAAATTACCCAAAAATGAAAAATAGCTGAAAATGTGCTCCTCCTCAGTTCATCCCAGATTAGGATGAGTTTGTTTCTTGATCAGGTTTGGAGAAATGTAGCATTGCATCAGTGTCTCAGCAAGTGAATGGGTGCCGTCAGAATGAGAGTCCAAACAGCTGATAAAAACATCACAATAATCCACAAGTAATCCACAGCACTCCAGTCCATCAGTTAACATCTGGAGAAGACAAAAGCTGAAACACAATTGGAGTGCTGTGGATTATTGTGATGTTTTTATCACTCTCATTCTGACTGCACCCATTCACTCACTCAGAATCGTCACTCCTCAGTCTATAGAGCTTTAGTTTTTACCTCTTAATCTGTCAGATCTTCACGAGGAGCGTGTAGTTTAATGGTTGTAGATCCTGCATGAGTGAAGAGAGTCTCTGATGGTGAATGATAATGATCGTCAATAGATGTGATCAAAACAGCTGCAGAATCACAGGAATGATCACAACACAGATCTGCCTCGGTATGTTTCTTTCTGTGTTTTCAGTTCAGTGGGATTCACTACAGTTCAGTGACCATTAAAGTTCATCAATAAAGTTCTTCAGATCAGTATTTTGTGTCCTGCATTTTTCAGATGGATGAAGAGAAACTTCATGAGCTAAAGTCTGAAGCGAACTCTCAGAGTTTTCAGCACTAGTGATGATTGACTTGTGAACAGCACTAATTAATTCACTTAAACACTGACTGTATTTGGACGTCTGCACATCATCACATCTCACATCCGTCTCGTCTCTTTCAGGAGCATCTCATCCTCAAAACACGGAGAACGAGGAAGAAGCTGTGTTCCACTGAGCTTCTTACAATGGAAATATGGAGCGCTGTTTGCCATTGGCTGCTGCGTTCTGCGGCCTAAAGCTGCTCTGAATGATCGGCGTGTCTGGTTTTGACAGGTTGGAGATAAGAAAGTGCCCTCAGGTATTAGATGTCACTCCTCCTCGGCGGTTAGAGCCTGCTGCCGGTGAATAGAGGATCTCAGCACAACAAAGCATTCTGTTCTCATTAAGTCTGAGGAAAGAGCAGAATAACGGAGACACGCGTGTAATCCCGGCTCAATTGCACACCGCCGCCGAATTTCAATCGTGTTTAATAACTCAAGTTCACTATGAAGGGCGCACGCGTGTATTTCAACACAACACAATGCTAATTGACGCTTCTCTGCAATGCATTCTGGGATTGTCTTCACCGTGATTGAGAGATTTGGTCAAAAGAATCAGCGCTTTTGCTTAAGGACAAATATATGGAACTATTTATCATAAACGTGAACAAACTGGTTTGGTTTGTAAATGTGTTTTGACTTCTTGAATTTGCTTGAATTCACTGCAGGTAATTACAAACTGGTCATTTGTTGATGGTTTTTGAGGATGAAGCAACCTGATGGAATATACTATGGGAATTTTAGTTTTTATTAATATTTGAAATTGCTTTTCCTTTTTATATTTTATATTTTCTTTTAAATGTTACATTTTTAGGCATATTTTTAGCATTATTATTATTTTTTAATGTTTATATAGTTTTTATTAATATTTTGCATTACTTATTTTTATATTTTCATTATTTTCCTATTTTTATTGTAATTTTTTATTTTGTATTTTTTTTATTTTAAGTAATTAAAATGTACTTTTTAGCTTTACTTAAATTTTTTTGTATTTTGCTGTGTCTTTGTCCTTTTATTCATTTCATAAAAAATGTGAAGATTTTGAATTATTTTAAATTTTTTTATATTTTGCATTTTTATTTTAGTTAGTTTTAGTAATTTTGCAGTGCTTTTATAATTTTTATTATTATTATTATTATTTTAAATGTCTTTATAATTTTTAAGATTTTGAATTCTTATTTTTCTATTTTCTGTGTTCATTTTAGTAATTTTGTTGCATTTTTGTCATTTGTATTTATTTATTATTTATATATGTCTATATAGTTTTTAATTTTAGATTTAGTCATTTTATTGGAAATGTTGCCTAGGGAACTAGCTGAAATAAAACATGTTTGAGTTTGTTGATATATCAGTGAAAGTTTATTAATGCTCTTAATTTTAGTTTTAGTTAACGATAACTCATGACTCATACCTCATGACATCAACAACTAAAGATCTGAGAAGCATGTTCTCTTCCCTTTCAAAAGTCTGTTTATTTGACTGTCCTCACTATATTTGTCATGTTTTTCCTCAGAACAGGCCCGTGGGATCTTTGGTTTGGAGAACCCGTGATGGCTTTGAATGCTGTCTGTGCAGGGAACGCCACTGGAGTCACATAAGTGTCTTTCTGAGAAGAAGCCCGTGTGTGTGTTTCCCTGAAGAGCAGGAGACGTCCTCTTCATGTTCTGGTCCAGATATTGAAGGCTGCGCTGGTGAAATCCATTTAGCTTCTGCTTTGAGATGCTGTGGTGAGTCAGCGCTTTCTTTCCCTCAGGATGAATCATTCATCATGGCCTTCTCACACGGAACCGCTCCATCAGATCTAATGTGTGTGTGTGTGTGTGTGTGAGGGACAGGAGCTGGAGGAACAGGAAGTGTGTATGAAGCCTGACGCTGGATGGTAGATAAGAACTCTGAAGGAAGAGGAGGAAGCGCAGACGTCCTTGAGCTGAAGGTCCTCCGGAGCCGTTCCTCAGGATACGAGTCTTCAGGAAGAGCATGAGTCTGTTTATAGAGTCCTCATGGTGAGGAGATCGACCTTCATCCCGCCTGATCTGAGCAGAGTGATTACAATAGATCTGCTGAAGCATGAGCCAGCACCTAGAAACCAGCCACAACACCCTAGCAACCGCATAGCAACAGCCTAAAACACTCTGACCTAATTATAGCAGCCACATAGGAGCTGGAGGAACAGGAAGTGTGTATGAAGCCTGAAAGGTGGATGGAAGATAAGAACGCTGAAGGAAGAGGATGTCCTTGAGCTGAAGGTCCTCTGGAGCCGTTTTTCAGGATACAGGCCTTCAGGAAGAGCATGAGTCTGTTTATAGAGTCCTCATGGACTCCATGGTGAGGAGATTGATCTTCATCCTGCCTGATCTGAGCACAGTGGTTAAAATAGATCAGCTGAGGCACAAAACTGCACCTGGAAACCAGCCACAACACCCTAGCAACCACATAACAACACCCTAAGCACTCGGAACACCCCAGTAACTGCATAGCAACAACCTAAAACACCTAGAACACATTAGTAACTGCATTGCAAAAGCCTAAAATACACACAACACCCTAGCAACTGCACAGCAACGGCCCAAAACACTCAGAACACCCTAGTAACTGCATTTCAACAGCCTAAATCATGCAGGACACCATAGCAACTGCATAGCAACAGCCTAAATTACTCAGAACACGTTAGCAACTGCATAGCAACAGCCTAAAAACACTCAGAACACACTAGCAACTGCACAGCAACGGCCCAAAACACTCAGAACACCCTAGAAACCCTAGCAACTGCATAGCAACAGCCAAAAACACTTTCAGAACACCCCAGAAACCCTAGCAACTGCATCGCAACGGCCTAAATCATGCAGAACACCAAAGCAACTGCATAGCAACAGCCTAAATTACTCACAACACCCTAGCAACTGCATAGTAACAGCCTAAAAACACTCAGAACACCCTAGAAACCCTAAGCAACTGCATCGCAACTGCCTAAATCATGCAAAACACCATAGTAACTGCATAGCAACAGCCTAAATTATTCAGAACATGTTAGCAACTGCATAGCAACAGCCTAAAATACTCACAACACCCTAGCAACTGCATAGACAGCCTTAATTACTCAGAACACATTGGCAATTGCATAGCAACAGCCTAAAATACTCACAACACCCTAGCCACTGCATAGTAACAGCCTAAAAACACTCAGAACACCCTAGCAACTGCACAGCAATGGCCCAAAACACTCAGAACACCCTAGAAACCCTAGCAACTGCATAGCAACAGCCAAAAACACTCAGAACACCCTAGAAACCCTAGCAACTGCATCACAACAGCCTAAATCATGCAGAACACCATAGCAATTGCATAGCAACAGTCTATATTACTCAGAACACCCTAGCAACTGCATAGCAACAGCCTAAATCATGCACAACACCCTAGCAACTGAATAGTAGCAGCATAAAACACTCAGAACACACTAGCAACTGCACACAAATGGCCCAAAACACTCAGAACACCCTAGAAACCCTAAGCAACTGCATCGCAACTGCCTAAATCATGCAAAACACCATAGTAACTGCATAGCAACAGCCTAAATTATTCAGAACATGTTAGCAACTGCATAGCAACAGCCTAAAATACTCACAACACCCTAGCAATTGCATAGTAACATTCTAAAAACACCCCAGCAACCACAACACTCCAGATTAGCGGTAGTGACTTTTTCAAGCGTAATTGATATTTTCTTTATGAATGTAAAAACCTAGTGAACATATCAGAGGCTATCAGAGGTTCCTCAGTAAGACAGGAAGGAACATTAGCTGTAGTTATAGAGCTGAAGACACAGAAGGACAGATTGTCTGGGTCTGGATCAGCTGAATGCTCCAGACGCTTCAGAATGACAGGTGAAGAATAGCAGGAAGGAAATGGGCTCTTGTTTGAAGGGCATGTGATTTCACCTCACATGGTTCCTGTCTTAAATGGGAGCATTGTATATATTTGATGGTGATCTTGAAAGTGCTCTTTTGCAGCTATCTACAATAATGCATGTCTAACTTTATCTGCTCTACTGTGGGAACTGTTTGCCAAGCTCATGTTTCAATGTCAACTCTCTAAAAACGTGACTTCTTCAGCTCAAATACGTCTAAATCTGTGTTTTCCAGGTTGGTCCAGCTAATGTGCATTTTGAATCACCATTGTGTTCCTTTTGCTTAGGTTTGTTCAATTATTTCAAAGTATTCAAGTAACTACTAAAAAGCAGTTTTCAGTTACACACGTCATAAAGTTAAGGAAACGCAACGATATTTTAAAAGTGGTTGCTTTTTTTAATTAACTAAACTTGTTGTTATTACAGTGCAACAGAATGAAGAGCATGAGGTGTGTACATGATGCTTTATATTTTCAATCTGCCAGAGAGGATGATGGGAAATGGAGTGTAGTGACCTCACAAAGGGCCCAAATGCAAGCTTTATCACTTTTCTCCATTAACAGTCAACGTTCACAATCATTAAAACTCGTTCACACATCAAAACATTATTTAAGACCATTACCTTACGCCACGATTCTTTTATTATCAGAAAGTCTTTCTCTGCTGGTAAATACGACACGTTGAGTGATTGCTCTCTGATTGGTTCAGCAAGTCCTGCATGCAAATTCTGCAGCTTTTACATCAGTGTGAAGCAGATTGAATCAGCTCTGATGGACGAGGAAGGTTTTCCTCTTTTCCTGAGCTGTTTGTGTACATGTGTCCAAGCTCTCCCATGGGTTATGATTATGATGCTGCGCTCGGACACATTCAAGGCAACCGTCATTTAAGACAATATTATGAAAAGCGAGGGAAGCAGTCAGCCATGCTTATTTTCCTTATTTTTCCTCAGGTTCGAGCCAGATGTTAGCACACTTCATTACGTACTGAAGGTCAAGGCCGGCCGCTCCGAGACAGACAATTAAGAACTGATAAAACTTAAGCGATGTTTCTCAGAGAACTGCTGATAGCATCGACACCAGAGCCGGCACTGATCCAATGCAAACTCAACGTTTCGCTCTTCCTTATTATCATTATTCCTTGTTTTTCAGAAGTGAAACCTGAATGAGATGTTTAGCAGAATGTCCAAGCTGCTCTTTTCCATATAACAAGTGTGAACAAAGATAAAAGCAACACACTAAAGAAATGTTTTGTTTGCATGTTTACTCACCTCATACAAGTGTTTATTTATTACAGCGTTTGGTTTTTAAACTCAAGCAGCTCAACAATGACCATCCTTGTGTTGTTTTATTTTGCTTTCAGATGAATCCAACTGGTGATTGACTATTATATGGACTCGTGTTTTAGTTAAAAATGTCTTAATGCTGGATGTGTTTCAGCTTTTGTCTTCTCCAGATGTTAAAGGGGTCATATGATGCTGCTAAAAAGAACATTATTTTGTGTATTTGGTGTAATGAAATGTGTTTATGCGGTTTAAAGTTAAAAAAACACATTATTTTCCACATACTGTACATTATTGTTTCTCCTCTATGCCCCATCATCCTGATCTTGGATGGCCTGAGAGTGAGCACATACTCATTTTAGGGTGATCTATTCCTGTAATTAGCATTTAGTCATATTTTAAATCCCTTTACAGAACATACTATGGTGCAGTGATGGTTTCATCTGTACTGTATCAGTTGATTCTCTGCAGCTGAATGTGATGTGTGTGTGTGTGTAAACACCTGTCCTCTGTGTCTTACCTGTCCAGCTCTCTGTCAGGTAAACAACAGGTGGAGAGCGTTCACCTTGACTCCTGCAGCCAGACTGTTTGTCACCAATCTGCTGCCTTTCAGATCATCACTTCTGTCTGTCTGAGTGTGCGTGTGTGTGTGTGTGTGTGTCTGAGTGTGTGTATGTGTGTGTGTCTGTGTGTGTGTCAGTCTGTGTGTGTGTGTGTGTGAGTGTGTGAGTGAGTGAGTGCGTGAGTGCGTGTGTGCGTGAGTGTGCGAGAGTGTGCGAGAGTGTGTGTGCGTGTGCGTGCGAGTGTGTGAGTGTGTGAGTGTGTGTGAGTGTGAGTGTGAGTGTG
>NW_015542633.1:513650-515138 GCF_001515605.1 Sinocyclocheilus anshuiensis
AGAGGGGCGGGGGGTTTGCTGATTTGGTCCTATGATTTGGTCGTACAAAATCGCTGGACATCTGTCTCTTCTCAACCGGTGAGCGCAGATCAGCGTGCCGCCTGAATTCAAATCATCGGATGGTGCAAACACACAGCGACCTGTGAGAGATTCAGCAATCATGTGTTTAATACGTCTGCATTTAAAACACTGTAATAAATGAGCATACTGTAAAATCCCGCCGCAGTGCATGTGCTGGTGTATCCCAGCTGTCAGTGCGGTCTGCGGCTCGTGCTGGAGTGTTTCTGCGGGACAGAGAATCAGCGCTGGTAATCTTGCAGGGATTAATAGCTTCTTCTTCTTTATCTGTGGCGGCTGCAGCGCTCAAATGTCTCGCCTGGGCGGCACGCGCCTGACAGAATACTAATGACGTCCTCAGAGAGCCTCCTGAACAGATCCCAGATCAGCCTCAAACACCAGCAACACTGATCTCAGATCTGCTCCAGCTGCTCCCGCGAGGATGCTTCACTGACAGGGTTCAGTTCGGAGAAACTTTGGATTTGCTTGATAATTTTTCTATAATTGGCACTTTGCTAATCTTAGAGAACAGATATTATTCTTATATGAGCTGATGAGATTTGATAACGTTTTTGTCTCTTCTGCTTACCAGAGCTGCATTTATTTGATTAAAAATTGTGAAAAATTATTTCAAACAGCTGTGTTCTATGTGAATATCTGTTAAACTGTAATTTATTCCTGTGATGCGCAGCTGTATTTTCAGCATCATTACTCCAGTCTTCAGTGTCACATGATCTTCAGAAATCATTCTAATATGCTGATTTGCTGCTCGAGAAACATTTCTGATTATTATCAATGTTGAAAACACTAATATTTCTGTGGAAACTGACACATTTTATTTTTCAGGATTCACAGATGAATAGAAAGTTCAAAAGAACAGCGTTTATTTGAAATAGAAAAAAGTGTAACATTGTAAAAGTCACTTAATGCATCCTTGATGAATAAAAGTATTATTTTTTACTTTTAATCTTTCCGACCCCAACTTTTTAAATGGTAGTGTATGACGGTTTCCACAGAAACGCTGATAATAATCAGAAATGTTTCTTGAGCAGCAAAGAATAGAACGTTCATAAATGTCTTTAATGCATCCGTGATTTATAAAAGTGTTAACTTGTTACAAAAAATACCCCAAACTTTTCAACAACAGTATTTATAGCTTACTGGTTTTTGATGACGACTGATAATGAAATATAATGGTTTCATGAACAACAGAAATGTTCACAAAACCAGTAACGGTTTCAATAGAAAGTTCTAGATTATTTACATTTACATTTAGTCATTTAGCAGATGCTTTTATCCAAAGCGACTTACAAATGAGGACAATAAAAGCAGTCAAAACGAACAAAAGAGCAACAATATATAAGTGCAAATGACAAGTCTCGGTTAGCCTAACGCAGTACACGTAGCAAGGTGTATATATATATATATATT
>NW_015542633.1:515239-527772 GCF_001515605.1 Sinocyclocheilus anshuiensis
AGTAGATAGAATAGAAAAAATAGAAAGCTAGTGTTTTTTGTTGTTGTTTTTTTTTTAATAAAAAAAAGAATATAAATATAAAGTAGAATTAAAATAGAATATAAAGTGTTAGAGTTAGAGGGTCAAATAAAGGTGGAACAGATGTGTTTTTAGTCGTTTGCGGTTCCTGAGATGCCATTTTCCAATAGGGTTGACAGGAGAATCTGGTGGTTCACCGTATCAAAAGCAGCAGACAGATCCAGCAAAATAAGTATAGAAGATTTGGAAGCCGCTCTTGCCAGTCTTAGGGCTTCAACAACTGAGAGCAAGGGAAACCGGTCTGTAGTTCTCTAAAAGAGTTGGGTTAAGAGTGGGTTTCTTAAGAAGTGGGGTTATACGAGTTTGTTTAAATGTTGATCTTAAAATGTTTTAAGATTATGAGTTATATTTTCACTTCGTTCATCGTTGTTTTATCCCACTGCACCATGTTAAGGACTTCCAAGACCTAGAAGCATAATGCATCCTTCTCACCAATATCTACATCCACTGCAGAGCGAGAGAAGCATTAGACACGTATTAATATCACAGCAACATGGAAATCTGTCGATTGTCATCAAATTATCCTCAATTAGTTTGATGTGACAGCAGCATATATGAAGCCCCGATGAGGTTTGGAGAGACACACAGAATGATTGAAATGAAAGAGGAACATGCGAGGATCTGCGTCTGTCCTCCAGAGGAAGAGAGCGGCGCTTCAGTCGATTGGGGTCACTGATGTTATATCAACTCTCTTCAATGTCCCTCTTCCTCTGACTGTGATGTAACACACACTCATCTGGCGCTCTCGTCTGCAGCTGATATCTGTCTGTCATCAGCACTAATGCAAGTTGAGAATAAACTCACAACCTGACAGATATTAAAGCAAAAACATGAACATTTGCTCATGTCGCTGCAAACTCATATTTCTGAGGAACATCCTCAGCGGCGTCATGAAGCATCAGAACAGTCATCCATACGACATATTCAAGTCATCTGAAGTCACGTGATGCTTTGTGTGAGAAACTAATTGAAATGTATTTTATTGTCATGCACTTCAGTGTTCAAATCAAATATAGCGCTACATATTCTTAAAAATAAAGGTTCTTTCTTGGAATTGAACATTTGACATCCATGGAAACTTTTCAATGCACAAAAGGTTCATTATAACGGAAAAGGGTTCTCTAAAAAGAAATAAGATGATTTTTGAAGAACTGTCTACAGAAAGGTTCATCACAAAACCAAAAAATGGTTCTTTGATGGCTTTTGGAAGCTTTATTTATGAGTATATGTTAAAACTTGATTTGACACAACTCAGGTTTTAACATATTTGACACAACTTGTGTGCTATAAGATATTTTACGGTGCTTGACGGATGTTAGTAAGATCTTCCACTGTGTGGAACCGAAAGAACACTCTTCAAAACATCTTCTTGGTGTTCCACAGAAGAAAGAAAGTCATAAGGGTTTGAAGGACAAGAGGGCGAGTAAATGACATCAGGATTGTAATGTTTGGGTAAAAAGATTCAACCATTCAGTCACTGCTGAACAGATGGAGCTGCTCTGATTTGTTCTGCTTCTCGTGGCTTCTGTGTCGTCTTTGTCTCCAGCGCAGAGGAACACAAAGAAGGAGGGTCCGGGTGGCCGTTTGGAACAGCTGAGGGTGTGTGTGTGTGTGTGAGAGAGTGTGTGTGAGTGTGTGTGTGTGCTGAAACACACAGCCAATGCGATGACATCACAAAGAGAACGAGTGTGTTTGACGTCACTAACACAACTGCACAATATACTGCAGACTCATTTTTAAGAACATGTTTTAATGCACTGGTCAGTTTTGAGATTTTGTTTCAGACTAGTAGAAGAAAAAAAATTCAAAATACACATTTAAGTGTTTATTTCATTGATTTAGACAGCAGATTTAAATTCCAATCCATATCTTTAAAGGTTTTATTCCTATCTATATTCTGAAGGTTTTACCAAACTGTTTGTTCATATATCATTCACACTGATTAATATATTTTTATTCCTAAAAACATGGTGTTGTTTTTTTCTTCTTCTGTGTGTTGACAGTATTTTCTGATTTATGGAATGATAAAGAGAAATCCAAAATCCTCTCTGGAAAAATCTTACTAAACTCTAATATGACAACAAAATTATAGAGAATTTATGTTCTGGAAATGCATGCTAATGAGTGCATATTTAATTAGATAATGCCTCATTTGCGTATTTAAACAACATTTTAGAAAACTTAATTTTTTTTTGCAATTCTTAATGCAATCAATCAACTATGGAGGCCTGTACTATTGGGCCTAATCTAATCAGATTTGCGAAATATAAACCCAGAATTGCAAGATTAAAAATCCAGAATTCCAGATTTATATACAGTATATATATATATAACTTCTACTTTTTATTTTACAACTGTGTCTTTTTTCCTTGCAATTGTGAGTTTGTCTCACAATTCTGACTTTTCTTCTAAAGAATTGTGAGTTTATAATTTGCAATCCTGAGTTCGCAATTCTGCCTTTTCTATGAACTCAGAATTGCAAAAAAAAAGACCAATTACCTGTATTTATTTAATTATTTCACGTGATGGAAATAAGCTTCCATACTGAACTGGTCATTTATGGTGATTTTGTTTTAACCCTATTAACCTCAAAAAGGATGTAAAACTGTACAGTGTGCAATGATAAGTTGTTAAGCAGTTATCATCTCAGAAATGATTATGGTTATTTAGCCTTTTTAATCTAACTTTGCGTTTAAAAACAGCCTAATCGATGTCAAACAGATTCAGCAGAGACAGTTTGAGCAGCGTGTTATTATTAGCGTACGTGATGACATCACAAAGCACAGCAGAAGGAAATTTCCCGCGCTTTCCGTCAGAATGCTGTTGGCACTGCATTCTTGGCAGAGAGAATTCCCGCCTCGGGCCGTTTGGAAACCGTTGGTGAGATTAGGCGGGAATAATTGAGATGTTGATTGCTCCTTCACATCAGTAAATGAGCTTATGTTCTGTTGATCGCTCATTAACAAACCTAAAGCATGATTATGAAAATCTCTTCCTGCTGCCTGGAATGCATATTCCATAGTCATATTCCATTACATAAATCATACAGCAACAATAAAACACCAATCCAATTTCTGCAAAATGCGTCATTTGATATAATGAGCGATTCAATAGGCACCTTAAAATTGTAATAATCGGTGTTGTTATTTCAAGTTAAACGGCATCGGTCACGTGCGGTCGATCTCCAGCACTCATTAATCAGTTTTAAACACTAAATTCAAGTTAACAGGAGACTAGTGTGACAGAATCACGTACTAACCTTGCCTGAGTCTTTTATTTCTGCTCGTCACGAACATTCGCCTAGAAATGGTTTACAGTTAACACACTTTACCGCTCTAATGACTCACCTTCATGCTGATTAATTAAGTGATTAATAGTTAAGAATGTAATTTCTGCAACACTAGTCAGGGTTGTTTTCTACGGAAGCCCGTTTCCGCCACTGAACAAATAAAAGGTTATTGCGACTTTTGATCTCACAATTCTGACTTTTTTTTTCTGAATTGCGTGATAAAAGCTCACAATTTCTGATTTTTTTTCTCTCACAAATGCGAGTTTGTATCTCACAATTCTGACTTTTTTCTAGGAGTCCTGACTTTTTTTCTCGCAAAATACACAAATAAAAAAAATAAAAGTGTTTATTTTATTGATTTACATTAGATTTCAGACGTTTGTTCATATATCATTCACACTGATTTATATTATATTTTTATTCCTAAAAACATGGTGTGTGTTTTTCCCCCCTGTGAGGTTTTTATTTCACAATTTTGACTTTTTTTCCCTGATAAAAACTCACAATTTCTGACTTTTTTTTCTCGCAAATGCTAGTTTGTATCTCACAATTCTGACTTTTTTTTTTTTGTAGAAGTTCTGACTTTTTTTTCTCAATTTTTCTGTTGCTTGAGATATAAACTCGCAATTCAGAGAAAAAAAAGTCACAATGTCGAGTTTTAAACTCGCAATTCTGTAAAAGTCGTCAGTATTGCGAGTTTGTATCACACAATTGCGAGAAAAAAAGTCAGAATTTTGAGATAAAACGTTGCAATTACCTTTATTTTTTTATTCAGTGGCGGAAACGGGCTTCCATAGTTTTCCCTGCGTTTGCGTGGGAAAATAATCCAATCACTGCCAGAGTTAAAAACAGGGTTGCCAGGTTTTCAAAACAAAACCCGCCCATTTGCTACAAAAAAAAAAAAAACGGGGAGTAAAATACACGCAAAATACACATTATTGGCGGGGTTCCCCTGGTAAAATTCGCATCCTAGGGGCTAAATATCATGTTATGGGGGTCACTTAAACCCGCGGACATGATAAACAACCCTCGACAACAGTGTTAAAAAAGGGGACTTGGCAACACTGGTTAAAAAGTAGTCCAATTCTTTGGGAAAACCGAGTTTGCGACCAAGCTGAATTATAATGTGTTTGATTGATATTGGCTCAACCAATGGTATGAGTTTAGGGTGGGACTGTTTGGTTTTCCAGAAAATACACAATATTGTGTTGAGGAACCAGACAAAATTATATTTTGATAGTCGGTCACAGTGTATACGGAGCTTAAAGGAACTGGATTATTGTGATGTTTTTATCAGCTGTTTGGACTCTCATTCTGACGGCACCCATTCACTGCAGAGCATCCGTCGCTGAGACACTGATGCAAAGCTACATTTCTGAGAATCTGATGAAGAAACAAACTCATCTACATCTGTTTTTCACACGGACAACAAACTGAAGACAGACGAGTCAGAGCGAGTGAATTATATTCAATCATTTCAGCATCAAAACATCTTACAGTAAAACAGGTTTCGGCATTCTACTTTCTGTGATTGCATTCACAAATGCATTATAAATAATATTAAAATATATTATCCTCACCATCACAGGATAGAAAAGAACAGAATCTTCTGTGAATCAGCTCAGAATAGCAAATATGTACGAATCAAGATATTCAGATAAAAAGAGCATCTGTGCATTTAAAAACATCATCAGCCGGAAACGCTACAGTTCTCCATCAGGACTCAGTCGGTCTTTTTGGTGGTTTCTGCATCTTTGGGGCTGGTTTGGTCCGGGTCGTTGGTGTCGCTGGGTTTCTGGTCTTGTGCGTTGGGTTTGTTGTGGTTCGGGGAAGTGCAGCAGCTCTGGGTCGGGTCGGTCAGAGGTGAAAAGGTCAAAGGTCGAACAAACAGAGTCTTGTAGAGCAGAGTCTCCACCGCTGAAAACGGATACGATGACGAGCCCAACAACATCATCCGCGTCTGAAACAAACGTGAGACTTCTCTTTTTAAATCAATTAAAGGAATGAATAAATTTGAGGAATAAATTCAAGGGAACACAATACATTGAAATATAAATGTCTAGAAAGCAGAAAATGAGTTTGAAAATATAACTTCCACCAGCACTCCATTACTTTTTAATTAATTTTATGCACAAAAAAATAGCTTAACTTGAATATGGAAATAACTTTTACTGTATATTCTGAACAGAACGCACAAAAATGATGTTTTTCGTCTTGTTTTTCAGTGCAAATGTCTAAAACTTCTTAAATCAAGATGCAAAAATTACATAAGAAGTCTGTGATAAATGGATTTATAATTTTAAAAAGGACAAAAATATGCCAATGGGCTCAGAAAAATCAACTTAATTCAAAGAGAAACAAGTTTTCATTCCCCACTGACTTGTTCTTGTTTTAAGCATAAACTGACTTCATTTTGTTCAGTTTCTCAGGAAAGAAGGCTTCATATCTTCATTTTAATTCTCAAGTAAATATATCTTTTTTTAAAGATGTTTGTACTAAAAAACAAGATATAAATACTGAGGAAGCTATTCTTTGTTTTTTTTTGCAGTGCATGCAACATTTAGTGCAATGACTTTATGAATGTAATAGTTGAGATCTTTAATTTGTGGAAGGGTAAATTAAGACTTAAGAGCCAAAGATGAACACACAAGCTCAAATCCTCAGCTGTACTAATAAGTGAAACAGAAAGCTAACGGAGAGAAACGCTTGTCTTGAGACGACGCGTGACGCCGGCAAGGTCAAAGGCTGAGAGCGTGAGCGAACGGAGAGATCTGACTGAAGAACTCAAGATTTACCGTCAGTCTCGCTCAAGAACTTCACTCTTTTTAAAGCAGAATGATGCAATTACATGAAAATGATGCAAAAAGCGAGAGAACCGTGTAAGAGTGTAAAGCGGCGCGGCTCATACTGAAGGGCGAAAGAGACTCACTTTGATGAGCATTAGCAGGTCGTTCGTTAAATTCAGTCAAACGAACACGAACAGACGTCTGTCCAATTAAACCACGACCTGCCGATCAATCAAACGCTCTCTTTGCCTTGTTTTTAATTGTGAAATCACAGCTAATATTCATTTATCAGTAAATGAACACAGAGGGTGAGCTGTAACTGGCATTCAATATCACTTCACTCTCTCACACACTCTCTCTCTCTCTCTCACACACACACACACACTCTCTCTCTCACACACACACACACACACCCACTCACTCACTCACATACACGTTGTGTTTCCATGTTTTATGGGGACATTCCATAGGCGTAATGGTTTTTATACTGTACAAACTGTATGTGCTATTGCCCTACACCAACCCTACCCCTAAACCTACCCCTTACAGGAAACTTTGTGCATTTTTACTTTCTCAAAAAAACTCATTCTGTATGATTTATAAGCTTGTTTCCTCATGGGGACCTAAAAAATGTCCCCACAAGGTCAAAATTTACTGGTATTACTATACTTGTGGGGACATTTGGTCCCCATAACGTGATAAATACCATGTACACACACACACACACACACAGAAACATGTCTGTCAGTGTAATACAGGACTGTTCTGACTTTTTCTGCAGCATTATTGTGTGTTTTTTTGCTGTATTATCCGCTGGTTAACCTGGTTTACTTGTGTCAGTCAGTGTGTGACGGTGTGTTTGTCAGCGATGATGATGAGTGTGTGATTTCAGCCAGAGTCATGAGCGGATGCAATCAGCTGTTTGGACACACAAACACACTCACACACACACACACACACACTCACTCTCACACACACACACATTCACTCACTCACTCACTCACTCACTCTCACACACACACACACTCACTCACTCACTCACTCACTCTCACACACACACACACTCACTCACTCACTCACTCACTCTCACACACACACACACTCACTCACTCACTCACTCACTCTCACACACACACACACTCACTCACTCACTCACTCACTCTCACACACACACACACTCACTCACTCACTCACTCACTCTCACACACACACACACTCACTCACTCACTCACTCACTCTCACACACACACACACTCACTCACTCACTCACTCACTCTCACACACACACACACTCACTCACTCACTCACTCACTCTCACACACACACACACTCACTCACTCACTCACTCACTCTCACACACACACACACTCACTCACTCACTCACTCACTCTCACACACACACACACTCACTCACTCACTCACTCACTCTCACACACACACACACTCACTCACTCACTCACTCACTCTCACACACACACACACTCACTCACTCACTCACTCACTCTCACACACACACACACTCACTCACTCACTCACTCACTCTCACACACACACACACTCACTCACTCACTCACTCACTCTCACACACACACACACTCACTCACTCACTCACTCACTCTCACACACACACACACTCACTCACTCACTCACTCACTCTCACACACACACACACTCACTCACTCACTCACTCACTCTCACACACACACACACTCACTCACTCACTCACTCACTCTCACACACACACACACTCACTCACTCACTCACTCACTCTCACACACACACACACTCACTCACTCACTCACTCACTCTCACACACACACACACTCACTCACTCACTCACTCACTCTCACACACACACACACTCACTCACTCACTCACTCACTCTCACACACACACACACTCACTCACTCACTCACTCACTCTCACACACACACACACTCACTCACTCACTCACTCACTCACTCACTCACACACACTCACACACTCACACACACACACTCACGCTCACACACACTTGACAAATGTAGTTCTGGGTATTCATGTATTTCTGAATAACCCAGATAACAAGTGTTTGGTTTTTTTCTTTTCGCATATAATTTATTTTTAATAATTATTTATTATTATACACACACACAAACAATTGTATTTATAATAATATATTATAGTATATTTATTATATACTATATTTTTCTATTTTAATGTACATTAAACTGTAATTTATTTCTGTGATGCGCAGCTGTATTTTCAGCATCTTCAGTGTCACATGATCTTCAGAAATCACTCTAATATGCTGATTTATTATCAGAGCTGGTGATAAGAAGTGATAGCAAAGATTTATATTGTTAGAAAAGATTTATATTTTGAATAAATGCTGTTCTTTTTAACTTTTTATTCATCAAAGAATCCTGAAAAAGTATCACAGTTTCCAAAAATAATATTTGTCAGCACAACATTGATAATAATAATAATAAATCAGCATATTAGAATGATTTCTGAAGATCATGTGACACTGAAGACTGGAGTAATGATGATGGAAATTCAGCTTTGCATCACAGAAATAAATTATATTTTAAAGGATATTAAAATAGAAACCATTATTTTATATTGTAATAACATTTTGCAAAATTACTGTTTTTTTCTGTATTTTTGATCAAATAAATGCAGCCTTGATGAGCAGAGGCTCTTTAAAGAGACTTCTTACTGAAGTCTTACTGATCCCAAACTTTTGAACGGTAGTGCATATATACGGTAGATATATTACAGTGTGTGTGTATAAATACAACATACAATAAAAATATATGATATCATTTTCTAATATTTATTAATATAATATTAATCCATTTTATTTATATTTTAGGTTTTATGGACTATTTTGCATGTTTTATTTTGTATTTTATTACTGCTCTTTATGTCTGTTTAAATGTATTTTGTTTTTACTTTTTTTAAGGATTAAAGCAAAACAACTATAAAAATTAATTAAAATGCTAAATAAATAAATGCATTATTATTTGTACTATTTTGACAAATATAGATCTAGATATTCATGTATCTCCATATAAACCCAGATAAGGAGTGTTTGGTTTCAGTCTGAATGCTGCAGAAAGACAAACACACAGACCTTGTTGGTGACGATGAAGAGCGTGTAGATGAAGATCAGCTGATGCGTCTGAATCGGGAGAAAGCGGCACTGATGGAGAGAGAACACAACGGATCCCAGCAGCGTCACCTTGGTCGGGCTGCACACACACACGCACGCACGCACGCACGCACGCACGCACGCACGCACACAGACAGACAGACAGACACGCACGCACGCACGCACGCACGCACGCACGCACGCACGCACGCACGCACGCACGCACGCACGCACGCACGCACGCACGCACGCACGCACGCACGCACGCACGCACGCACGCACGCACGCACGCACGCACGCACGCACGCACGCACGCACGCACGCACGCACAGACACAGACACACAAAGGTCAAAGGTTAAACGAGGACAGTTAAATATAACAGCTCTGACTCTACATCGTGAAAAAGATAATTAACACACGGCTGTGATGCACATTCTATAGAAACGTGTTGAAGGGGTCATATGATGCGATTTCAATTTTTCCTTTCTCTTTGGAGTGTTACAAGCTCTTGGTGCATAAAGATATTGTTGTTGCTGCCGCCGCCATGTCGTGAAGGCGCTGTGTTCGTTGTGAAAGCGAAACTACTTTGTTTGGTCTTCCAAAAGAGGACACGACTAGAAATCAGTGGTTAAGTTGTATTTACAACACTGTTCCAGAACACTTCAACCCAAATATTCAGATGTGTGCAGCACATTTTATGGAGGACTGTTTCCTGATCCTGGGAGAGTAGACTACAATGCCGGCTGTTCTGACTCACAGTCTGTAAGCACGTTTTTTATATTTAAAGAATCTGCTGAATTACGGTAAAATCAATGTAAAACGTTTGACTTTATTAATCATATATTTTCTGATCAAAATAAGATGAAGTCAAATGAACTTTTATAGCACTTTTCACAAGATGCATCGATTACATCGATCTGCACAAACGATTAGTGTTTTATTTTCCCGTCAGATGAACAGTTCTGCGCATAAATACAGTGAAATGGCTCTGTCCTACTGTACATGAGATACGGCTGTCAATCAGAGGCTCGTCTCCATGGCGACTGACTCCTGCGTTCCTCCACAAGAACCCTCTCAAATGCCACTCAAACAATAACCATGACAACAAGTGTCTCCAAGACGAGAGGAAATCAATACAGAAGCCAATTATTCTACCTGCGGCATTCTGGGAGCAAACACTATTATTCTGAGAGAAAGAGACTCAGCTTCTGCAGACAAACACCAAAAACCCTCTCGTGCACGATGCTTTCATCTGATTTATGAGTTAATTTACACAGTGAATAACTAAAAGGCATTTAGATTCTGAAATCACTCAAAATATCTGGTGAAGAAAAGCGAAAGTAGAGAAGAGAAAAGATCCTGCAGAGTTATGATGAAATGATGCTCAGACATTCATAAGCGAACGAACGCTGCTGTCTGAGGGATTCATTTTCATTTTAGATTAAAAAGCACGACAACATTTCTACAACTTTAAAATGCTGTCAATTTTGCGAGTTTAATTAAGTGAAACTAAAACTGAAAAAAAGGTAAACAATAGTGCTGTTAAACGATTAATCGCGATTAATCACATCCAAAACAAAAGTTTGTGTTTACATAATATACTGTATGTGATCTATATATAAATACACGCACATGCATGTATATATTTACATGTATATATAGAGATATTCATATATAATTTATTTTATATATAAATAATAATATTTGTATAAAAACAAAAAAAAAATCTTAAATATATACATGCATGTGTGTGTATTTATATAGTATATACACACACATATATTATGTAAACACAAACTTTAAGTTTGGATGTGATTAATCGCGATTAATCGTTTGACGGCACTAGAAAAAATGTAAATAAAAAAAGAGAATTATATAATAAAAATAAATCAAGGCAGAAATTAAACTTCAGGTTTCCGTTTGCATTTGTTTTATTACAAATTTTTTTTTTTTTATTATTTATATTTTTAATACATTTTTATTTCAGTTTTTTTGCTATTTTAGTCAACTGAAACTAGAAATAAGAAATGTTGTGGAGACAAAAGTTTAGTTAAAAGTTTTAGTAATTTTGTTGCGCTTTTGTCATTTTTATTAGCTCCTGTTTTTTTATACATGTCTACGTATATATGTTTTAATTAATTTTCATTTCAGTTTTAGTTAAACTAAACGAAAACGAGAAATGTTTCCTTGCAAACTAACTGAAATAAAATAAGTTTAAATTTCTTAATTTTTCACTTTATTTCAGTTAGTGTTTATCTTATTTCAGGTAATGTAACAAGTAACAACATTTCTTTTACGGTTCTAGTTTTTCAGTTAATGATAATAACCCTGGTCACAATGCTATAAATATTAACGGTCCTACAAACAGGCTTCACTTTGTTAATGCAGAATTTAATTTGAATCTTTTTTCTTTCTTTATGAGGTGAAATATGATCTGGATGTGTTTCATGACTTTAGAAATCATCTTGTGTCATAATTCCGGACCTTCAGGAGCTTGTTGAGGAAGGATGCACATGATTTAAGACTCTTACTATGACATCTTCAGGAGTTCGTTGGTTTCTGGTTTCCAGACGCCTCGAACCAGCTGCTCAAAGTTGCTCAAGAGTCCTCCACCGGCTCCTGCAGACACACAATCACGTCTGGAGATCAGAGATAGCATCCGCTATCGATAATAACTCTTTCTGCATGATGCACGAGTCGCTCGCTGATGTGTTTTGGCTCTTAAACGTTTATCATTTTAGCAGCGCTCGTAATTACAGTCACCTCGACCTCTTGATATTTCAAACCTTTTCTCTGTGTAATTGAAGGACAGCGGGGTGAAATGCATCATGGGTTTTAATAATGAGTGTGATTAAATTCTGAAAAATAACCTTGAGCTTTTAAACATTAAAATGTCAAGCCAAGAATACTGTCACATCCCGCTCGATATCTGAATGGAAACAGCCAACGTGGATGGATGAGTGTAATTAGCGTCAGTGTACCTTTAGCCCAGCCCACCGCGATCATCACAAACAGACCGTCTTTGTACTTCCTTCCTGCTTGTGTGACTCCGCCCAGAACCTTCCAGGTACGGGTCACTTCCTTCATCGCCGTCAAGACCAGACGCACGGGCAACACGGACGCCAGCGAGTACACGGCATCCAGAGGACAATAAAACACCAGATACCTGCAGAAACACACACACACACACACCTGCAAAAACACACACACACAGAGAAACACACACCCATGCAGACACACACA
>NW_015542633.1:527856-528100 GCF_001515605.1 Sinocyclocheilus anshuiensis
AAACACACACACACACACACACACACACACACACACACACACAATACATACAAGTTTAGAATAATCACACAAAAAACATCCCGTTCATACATCACTGCAAATGAGGAATATGGGCTAAATGTGTTTGTCATGTAAATAATGTCACAATTAGTGTTATTATAGGATCAATAAGACACGCACACAAATACACACACGCACGCACACACTCATGCTCGCACGCACTCACACATGAAACACACACACA
>NW_015542633.1:528141-531905 GCF_001515605.1 Sinocyclocheilus anshuiensis
CACACACACACACACACACACACACACACTCACACTCACGCACGCACACACACAATCATACACACTCACACTCATGTGTCGGTCCACTGCTTAATTGCTTAATTGCCCATCTCTGTCCCTCAAAGCAGCAGAAAGTGCTAGTTTAAATCACCATTAGCATAATTTGTGCTGTTGGCTATTAATTATGGTAAGCGCTCATCGTGTGAATGATGATTTCTTTCTGAAATGTCAGAGACCTGCTGAAAGACCGACAAAACAACAACTTTCAAATGCATTTCACCGAAAGACCTTTTCCTTCACAGTGCCGCTGAATTTCTTTATAATAAATGAAAATCTTCTATTATATACAGTTTTAATGAACATTTGATTGCACTGAGTGAACTGTGATTTATTCATGACTTCCCAGTCCTGTATTTAAAATTCACAGAAAAGCTTTTCAGTGGCGGTGGGTTTCTTTGTTTCACCTGCAGAAAACAGCATGTTATATTATAACGAACGCTACTCCACTCACTCAACATACTTCCATTAAAAAAGCACCATGTATACGACTAAAGCATTCAATACTATGGTATGTATCTCGTCATCTGATTTTATGATTGTTGAAGCCAGCAGTCTGTTACTTTGTGACATTTCATGCATGTGCATAATAACTTCTGGCCTTTAGATGGCGCTGTCACATCATAAACACACAGCAAGTCCTCAGTCTGTTCAAGGGTGATTCTGAGATCTGTCAGTGTGGTTTAGTTTAGTTCAGAGGACTAGTTGAGTTCTCATATCCTGACAGCGATCAACATTCAACACGAGCGTGAGAGATTTCAGTCACACTCACACGCAACACAAACACACTTTGTATTCTCTAAGTTTTGAGTACTAAAAGAACTCATTGTATTATTTCAATGACAATAAAACATATTTTCCCTCTATATTCTCATTTCTGTTAAGTTGGAATGTTTTGCTTATTGCAAGATTCATGAAAGATAATGTGAAGAACTGAAATCAACCTGAAATCAAAAGAAAGAAGACATTTTACTATTCATAAAGTGAAATGCATTATTATTCAATCCTCTGAAAGCGTGGGAGCGGATAAAAGACTGCTATGTATTTGAGTCGCTCTCTCTCAGGTGTTTCTTTCCCTTGTTTTTATACATTCATACCCACGCATGTTTTTTTTTTTCTCCTAGACGTCTATTTATTTTGACTGTTTAATAATTCCTTATTTTGTTAATAAATTGGTTTATTGTTTGAAGTTTTGTGGTTTGCCTCTTCTGTGTTGCGGCTTACGAGCCAGCCGTAACATATCGTGATATTGACCGCATACAGTTCAGAAACAAGTTAATATTAAGTGACTTGCATTTTATATGTGTCTGTTTTTCCTCTTTATCATCAACGAATAAATAAATCCACAGCAGAAGCATCGTGTTCAGAGAAACACAGGTGTTCGGTCTGGTTTAACGTTTATTTATTTTTTCACTTTTTAAGTACATTCATTTTGCTGTACTAAATAAGTGTTTATATGTAGTTATACATTAACTAGCATTAAATAATTATAATTGTTTGCAGTTATCATGTTTGTAGTGGTTAGTTTTAATTATAACTGTCTGTGAGTGTGAGTTTGAGTGTGTGTGTGTGTGTGTGTGTGTGTGTGTGAAGCGACCGGTGCGTCTGCCATCATCAGCGCTGAGAGAACAGCTCCACCGAAACAATACAGCATCGAACTGAACCAACAGGCGAACGGACTGCGCTGAGAAACCTCCAGCGCTCCTGCAAAACAACACACACCTTCATCATCATCATCATCATCATCATCATCACTCATGAACATTACAGCAAATTCACTTCAGAAAGACAAACACAACCATCACACAAATCAAACCATTTACAAACTACTGTGTGTGTTTGCATCTACTTAATTACATTTTGGGGACAAATTTGTAAAGAAATTGTAGATAAACCTGGAGATTTGTAAAATTGGTATAAAAATAAAGTTTTTTTTTAATTGCAAAAATGCATAAAGTTTTCTGTTATATACTTGCTGTATATAAAAACAATAGAAGTCTATGCAATGTCCCCAGATAGCGGAGTCAACATGTGCAACTGGGCCTAAAAAGACCTTCTAATTCAAATTCAAATTTATTTTAAATACAGCAGTCATTCATCATCATTTAGAAACACTCCAGAATATCTCAGACACATTGAGACGAACAGATGAACCATGACTGCGTCACTGCTCTGAGATTAGAGTGAGATTAGGATCAGACAATCAGCCAGAACACATGACTGTGACTGAGGATGATCTAGAGCGCGCTGATTTGGGGAGGAAAAATCCAATAGTGGTTTTAAAATTGCGATTGTGATTTAAAAAAATAAATAAATCCTTGTTTTTGGAGGGCTGTACAATCTGGCCAAAATTTTGTGATTAGGCTTCATATCAATAAAATAATAATAATTGCTTAATAAAAATAAAAAATATATATATAAAATAAAATAAAAAATAAGTATTATAATTGTAATATTTTACTGTAAAATAAAAAACCCAAGTTTTGAAAAAAATACAATAATAATAATTATTATTTTATTCTACATTATCATATATTTATAGCTGTCTTAATTTCTTCTTTTTGAAATATTAAACCATCAAACTTTTATTTTGACAGAAAGGGATTCTGATTCAAGTTTTATTTAAATTAATCGCACAACAGTGTTCCACTTACTGTGACACTGCTTTTTATTCAGATATAAATATTTAATTTCTAACATTCATGAATATGCAAATATTTGTAACATATTATATGTCCAGTATTTTACTAGTTTTATTATCATACACAGTTTTATGAGCTCATTTTAATTAAGAGACTTTGGAAAAAAGTTAAAAATGAATGTCACAAATAATCTAGTGAAGACAAAAGGTGGTTAAAAATGCTTTACATTATACACTTTAACCTAAATTAGACTAATAAAAATACTATACGTGTCAAGTCAAGTCAAATTTATTTATATAGCACTTTTCACTATACGCATGGTTTCAAAGCGGATTACAGGAGATCATGTTAATGTTTATAATATCTTAATGTCTTATAGTGTCAGGGTTGGGTGAAAGGATGAGGCGAGGACTCGATTGCTGGAAGTTTGGGCTTTTTATTAACAATAAAACAAAACAAAAACTACCCCGAGGGCAGGGTTGCCAGGTTTTCACAACAAAACCCACCTAATTGCACATAAAAACTAGCCCAATTGCGTTCCGGGGGGTAAATACACGCAAAATACACGTTATTGTTAGGGTTACCCTGGTAAAATTTGCATAACGGGGACTAAATATCCCATTATTGGGGTTGCTTTAACCCGTGGACATGAACCCTGATATCTCGTCCAATTTAGCAGATCAGAGCTGGACGATGAAATAGTTTGTCATATAATATAATCATGAATCTAATAAAAGCTCAAGATTGTTTTGAAATCGACTGCTTGATATCTAGAAGCCTGATATCTGCAGTAACTCTGATCTCTGACACCCGCGACGTCTGCTGAACACTCAAACACAGATAAATGTGAGGCCCTTCACGGATTTAATCACGTCATGTGATGCAACCGCATCCTGGATGACGACACACTCGATCAACACAGAGTTCATAGGACAGTCGGATTCACTCTGATCACATGATGCAACTGCATGCAGCCACTAAAGCACCGAACGAACATCGAGAAACCAGACTGAAGCAGAGCGGAGCCATCACAGATATGAGTTAATGCAACAACACACACACACA
>NW_015542633.1:532016-537004 GCF_001515605.1 Sinocyclocheilus anshuiensis
CACACACACACACACACACACACAGGCTTGCAGACACTCGTCATGCTCTCAGTGTGTTGCAAGGCTCCTGCGACCGATGGACGTTTATCTACAGATAAACCACAGTGAGGCAGAACAACACGAGATGAGATGTGTGTGTGTGTGTGTGTGTGTGTGTTAAAGTCATGCTGTAGAAACGTACCTGTCTACCTGCAGACAGAGACAGCGAGAGAGAGACGCCTGCAACATCATCACAAGCAGAGCGTTACTACAGACGGCACAAACAGTCAGCTAGCATTGATTCAACACAGTCTGTGCATTTTTCTTAACTCACATTGGTTTCCATGCAATTCAACAAAAATGGACACTATGAAAAACATTGAAAATTCATGTAAAAACAGAAAACCTTTATTGTTAGCTGGTCAGAGACTAAAAATAACATTTAAAAAATTTTGAAATTTAATAGCATTATTTCTAATGGTCGATTTGACCCACATATTTATATATTAAAAATTAGCTGCACAGACAAAAAAAAAGAAACTGTTTTGTCATGAAAATTAAAGGTAGAAATTGTATCTAATATAATTTGTACTTAGTGTAAGTAGTATTTATTGCTATGTTTTTTCTCAAACCCTTGTGAGTGTAAAATGGCTTTTGCAGTCTTCTTTTCAGTGTTGCAATAGTCTAGTAATCGAGATCCAAAAAACACATTTTTTGACTGTGAAACTCAACTAGATAAAGAAACAGCGACATTTCCTTGATTCAGTCTCAATTTTGAGTCTCAAATTTAAACTTTGAGCCTTAAATTTCATAAGTTCTCATGTATTTCATATTTTAGTGTTTGACAGGCTACAATAAAGATTTTCTGTTTTTCAAAGTGTTGATTTTTTGGCAAACTGCATGGAAACCAAAGGGGATCAATTTGACCCCAACACAAAAGTCATAAAATTTATAAATCCTTCCAAAACATATCTACAATAATTCATGACCCTAAATGAAAAACATTCACAAAATTTCACAAAGATTAAAGTGGTTACTAAGGTGTTCCGAGTCGTTGCTATGCAGTTGCTTCGCATTGTCAGTAGTTTCTTCCTGTTCAAAGTGAACGGAAACTATTGCATGATACAAAATAGAAGAATGTTTCAAATAATGGTTTGCTACATTGTTGTTCTGATTACGTTTGTCACATGACCTCATTACATCCCGTGAGTGAGTCCTGTCATCATCTCAGAAATAAATACAGTATTTTGTATTTTAAATCCAATTATATTAAGAAAAATGTTTTAATGTTTGGGAGTGTGATTAAATAATGATTTAAAGTTGCACTGAAACAGAAGTAGTGACAGATTCAGAGCATCAAGTTATGACATTTTGATTCCAATTTTTTTTAGAAAATGAAATATGTATAGAGTTATTACAACACATCACATCTGTTTTGGCAAATGTAATAGTAGATCACCCAGCTGTTCTATGCATACAGAAAATTCAAATATGGTGCCCAAAATAAATAGCAAAATACTGTATATAAAATACATATTTTAAAAAGTCCCAAAACTTGCATGGACATGGATGGAAATAGTGGCAAAATCGCTAAAAATCACATTATTAGTTACTATATATAAAGATATATTATTGATAAAATAATGCATATTCTTACTCAAGACCTTCGAAACTGCTCTAAACACTCACTGAACTAGAGATAAATATCACTGAAGTGACTCTTAAAGAGTATATTCAAATGTTTTTGGTCATTTCTGAACCGTAGTACTGCCACAGAACATTGTTGTAAGAGTATAAAGAAAACAGAAGAGTCATTCTCGTTTCTGCATGAGAGAAGAAGAGCGTTCTGTGAGCTGAAGACCAGAACAGAACGAGTTTCTGCTTCCACAGAACACTGTTCCCATTAAACATGCATGAGTCTGAAGACAGGAAGTGACACGCGGCGCTCTGGGAAAAACTCCCCGAGCGGAGAACAGGAAACAGGAAAGAAGGCTTTATTAGGAAGCTAAACACATTCATCATGGAAGAAAAGTTGCTTAGGAAACCAGAACACAATGAAGTGCGTCATAGAACTGGTCTGCCGTTTCATTAATCCTTTCATGAAATGCAATGAAAACATTGGGTTACTCATGCAGGTTTACACACAACAAAAGATGTGAGGGGTCCATCTGGATGAGTTTAAAAATACTGAAATAAAAAGTTTTGCGGCTTTAGTTCATGTCTGTTATCTTTAAGGCAAGAGATGAACAGGGTAAAAAAACTAATAGATATAACCATACTTTAACCAGAGTTGCAAACTTTTTTTTAATTGCAAGTTTTCCATTATGTTATGCATAAATTTCTAATTAAATATGCACTCATTTACATAAACTTCCAGAACAGGAATCTGAAAACTAAAATAAAGCCAGGTTCAAAAAGGTTTTTCTCTATTTATCACTCCATAAATCAGAAAATACTATCAAAAAACAGAAAAAAAAAAATTTTCACCATGTTTTAGGAATAAAGTGTTGTGAAAAAAAAGAATAAAGCGAATGATGTACAAATAAATCCCTCAGTAAAACCTTTCAGAATATAGACAGGAATAAAACTGTAAGTTTTGGTGCATCTAAGTGCTGCTGAAGTGGAGAAAAAACTCACAGCCTTTAAAAAAAATGCTTTTTCGCCATGTTTTTAGGAATAAAATGTTGTATAAATCAGTGTGCATGATATATGAACAAACCCCTCTGTAGAAACCTTCAGAATATAGATAGGAATAAAACTGTAAAGTTTGGTGTATGCAAGTGCTGCTGAAGTAAAGAAAAAACTTTTAAAGATATGTATTGTAATTTAAATTTACAGACGCAAATAGGAAAAAGTGCAAAAAAAATCAACGCTTAAATGTTTTCTTTCCTCTATTCTGAAGAAGAAAAAAAACCCACACATTATGAAGAGCCAAACAGCCAAAAATCTCAAAATTGATCAATGCACAAAAACAAAACAACAACGTTTTTGCCTGTAGTGTCTTACATCCATATGCTAGTGGACTTCTAAACATTGACAAGAGGCTCTAAAATAGCCTGCGATTTACTGCAGCTGCGGCAGCCAATACAATAGAGAGCATGCATGCATTACTGCTCTGATGCGAACACAAACCCAGCTCTGATGGGTCACGGTACAAGAGCAAAGGGCACGTCTGTACGGCTGATCTCAGCACTGGCTAACCACACTTTGGTTAATGCAAATGCATGTGTTTTAATGCTTGTTTGGTTAATGCAAAACGCCCGCCAAACAGGATTTGTGCCTCCACCCTGCATGCATGTTTAACCACACATTTGCATGCTTCTATGAGAAAAACAGAGAGAGACTATTGACAGAGAGTTAATGATTCAATGCATTTCTCCTCTCTTTGGCCTTTGCTCAAGTAACTTCTGCTTTCACACTCATGTAAACACGCACACTGACCTGCATCAAATCATAAACATGAATGCGTTCTAATGAGGACAGGACCCTCATGTTGCACATACTGTAATCTAACTATTATAAAGCCACTGATAAACAGTGTCCTGCACGCGCGCTGCACTGTTTACGCACGTGCCAAAACTCAAATGCATGACGATTGACGAATATTCATAAAACATTTTGAATGCATTAACTTTGATGATTGATGCAGAAAATGCCTGCATCTGCGTGTCTGACTTGCACTAAAGATGTTCACGTCAAAAGTGTTGGCAACCTGTCAAAGCACAAATAAAACAATGATTAAGAACCTATCTGCATTATAAATAAAGAATGGATTCTCTTACCTGGCTGCTCTCTCAGACTCATCACAGATATGATATAATGCGCCATGTCGAAGCAGGGGAACATGGAGAGGTTTGACAGTCCCAGAGCGAGTTCGTTTAGATTGAGAAAGCCGAACACATCCATGATTACGCCGCTTCAGCTTCCCGTCATCAACGCGCTTTAATCGGCCTTCTGTCAGTCGGATGATGACTCGGTTCGGATGATCGGTGTGCTCGGACGCATGTAGTTTCCAGCGGATGATCGGACACACGGAATCGATCCAGATGATCAACAGCTGATCGGAGCGGTAACCGGATCCGCCGCCATATTGCTGCCGCGGATGCTGCGAGCTGGAGCAGAGCACACTCACGCACGCACGCACGCACGCACGCACGCACCTACGTTACGTCACAGACCACAACTTTTGTTTGACAACACATATGACTTGGTGAGTCTATTGATCATCTTTTTTTCAAATGCCCCCTTGTTAAGGAATTTTGGTCTGACGTGTCAAAATTATTTTCTTCAAAATCTAATGTAGACATTGATGTTACTATGTGTGATATATTTTGTTATTTTTCTCATTGTAAACATAACATAGAATATATAGGAAATGTATTTATTTTATTAGGAAAATATTATATTCATAAATGTAAATTTTCTTCAACATCTCCAAAATTACATAATTTTCTTTGTGACTTTAACTACTTAATTATAACACTAAAAAATATTAATACCAAAAAAAGTGTCAAATTTGTGAAACTGTATAATGATCTGCTGAATGGTACATAATTTTTGATTTACTACCTCTGTATTTTTTGTTTTATCTATGTATTCTTGTTTATTTTTTATTATTATTTTTTTTCTCTCTTCTTTGTCTTCCTATATAATTTCTGTATTCATAATGTCATCCAATGTTACATTAATTGTTGAATGTTAAGTGTTTATACTTGCAATAAAAAACAAACAAAAACAAATACAAACAAAAAAAAAACACATATGACTTGGGTCTTATGTACACTAGCAGTCAACAGTTTCTGAACAGTAAGATTTTGAATGTTTTTTTTAAAGAAGTCTCTTCTGCTCACCAAGCCTGCATTTATTTGATCAGAAATACAGCAAAAGCATTGTGAAATATTTTTACTATTTAAAATAACTGCTTTCTATTTTATTATACATTAAAATCGAATTTATTTCTGTGATGCACAGCTGTATTTTCAGCATCATTACTCCAGTCTTCAGTGTCA
>NW_015542633.1:537239-538500 GCF_001515605.1 Sinocyclocheilus anshuiensis
CTGTATTTTCAGCATCATTATTCCAGTCTTCAGTGTCACATGATCTTCAGAAATCATTCTAAAAAGCTGATTTGCTGCTCAAGAAACATTTATTATTATTATTATTAAGTTGAAAACAGCTGAGTAGGTTTTTTTAGGTTTCTTTGATGAACAGAACGTTCAGAAGAACAGCGTTTATCTAAAATATAGAAATATTTTGTAACATTATAAATGTCTTTATCATCACTTTTGATCAATTTAAAGCGTCCTTGCTAAATAAAAGTATTAATTTCCATAATTTCTTATGCAATTATCTAACCCCCCCACATACAAGTTAAATCAACAGTATTTTTACAGTGTAGTTGCTATACAACTTAGGTTGCCAAAAAAATGTCTTGCATCTTAAAAACTTTCAACCGCACTGACCTAAAACACATTTTAACCCACAACAGCCGTGAATCTTTCCACTTGGCTCAGAAACTAAGGGAACATGCTCTTCTGTATATTATTCTGTTTACTCGTCTACTAAATTGTAGGGAGTTCAGAGTCTAAATTTAAAAGTCCGTCGTTCAATAAAAGTATTAATTTCTATAATTTCTTTCACACACACAAAAAAAATATATACTGACTCCAAGCATTTGAATGTTATAGTGTATAATGTTACAAAAGCTTTTTATTTCAGATAAATGCTGATCCTTTGATCTTTCTATTCATCAAGGAATCCTGAAAAAAATTACTCGACTGTTTTAAATATTAATAATAATAATAATAATTATAAATGTTTTTTTGAGCAGCAAATCAGCATATTAGAAAATTCAGCTTTGATCACAGAAATAAATTACATTTTTAAATATATTCAAATGGAAAGCAGTTATTTTAAAGAAGAGAATTCTATAAAAAACATTAAAAATCTTACTCTTCAGAAACTTTTTGACTGGTAGTGTATATATCATACTTTCATAGTATAGACGTGATAATCTTAGCATCGTACCTTGAAAATACATCTACGATGGATTATAATAAAGTACCCCGTTATTTCCATCTTTGATTTGGATCGTTTTTTGCTCTTCCTGTGGTAAACTAATCTCTTTCTCTCATCTGTAAGCGAAAGACGCTGCATTTCCTCGTTCCCTTTCATGGGAACTTCGAACTGCGTCCTCTAGGGGTCGCTATGGGGAACGCCTCGTCGTGACCCGTGTCTGAACTTCATTGACTTTGAAGCGTGCATTTCTGTGGTAAGAGCGATCTCTATTTATCTCATTATGGCGAGCACTGAGCACTA
>NW_015542633.1:539769-547470 GCF_001515605.1 Sinocyclocheilus anshuiensis
TCCTCTAGGTTTCTTGCCATGCTGCGGACGCAAGCTTCAGACGAAGAAGTGAATGATGTGTGCTCCCGGCGCCTATTTATACTATAGTCGCACCGGTAGTGACGTCATGGCTGTCGCCGTCCAACGAGTTGGTGTTTTTTCAATGTATGCTTCAGACATGGGTCACGACGAGGCGTTCCCCCATAGCGACCCCTAGAGGACGCAGTGTCTCGTTCCCTACTCAGGGAACCATGGTTACATAAGTAACCTGAGACGTTTTTCCACACAAATGCACAAATGAGGAATAACAGAAGGCAAATCTCGCGATATTCCTCCAGGTGGCGCCATTGGTGAACGCATCGCCATGGAAGCAGAAAGAGCGGGAATATTCTGTGAGCGCGCCAACGACTTAACGGTAGGTGTGTGTGAATATAAACGCTTTATTTCTGAGGTAAATTTGGAAAGTTTGATCATTTTGGCCAAAGCAGAAGTGTGTTAGATGCTTCAGACTTTGAGAAACTGTGGATACTGATGAACGAGGATTTCAGTGGTGACAGAAAAGTGAAATATAAGGAAGATTTCGGACTCATCAGAATGACTGAGCTGGTTAACCCATAAATCCCAAGTATTGAGGTGAAGTATTAATCAGGTTAGTTAGAGATAGTATTGTTTTTTCATTTGAGAAGATTCTCTGTTGAATAATTTGACAATTTAAAAGTAATATTTAGGCCTAAATTTAATTTAAGATTTATGTATCTGAATTGCATCAAATTTCCATCCACTGGATTACACAGTTTTAACATAAACTAATAAACTTAATACTAAATGATGCGTATTTGTCAGTCATACTACAGGTCAGATTAATTAAGATAAATGTGTTTTAAATACACAATAACCAGGTTTATAAATGTATCATCTCATCTCTAAACTACTTGTTCCACAACTAGTCATATTTTAACCATGTTAACATTTTAACTGAATAAATTTGTTTCCACAATGCACGGATTTTTGCTGATTCTAAGCCGTTTGAATTAATGCATTTTGAAAATAAGATTATTTAACGACATGTTTATTTATTGGTTGCAGATATCTTGTTTTATTTATGTACACTGTTAAAAACGATTGCAAAAACTAATTGTAGTTCGTTTTACGTGAAATACTATTTCAGTCTTTCTACTTCGTTTAATTTACTTTCAATGCCGATTAATGAGAGTTTTAATGTCTTACTTGCCATTTCTACACCAATTTGTTTTCAATGTATGACTGGCATATTTATATAACATGAAGTTTACTAGTCTGTTTATGCTAAACGTCTATTACTTCCATCGAAATGGATGAAAATGTTAGATACAATTCAAAAACACAAGTTTTAAGGTGTGAGTGTGTGATTCTTATATAATTTCAGGTTTTTCAGTTCAGAAGTGTCGTAGTATAACTGCCTGTGTTATAAAGGTTTTAGTAGTGCTGAGGTTGGTTGGTTAACTGGTTGTTTGGTGGTTTTCGTCAGCGCTGCTGATATTTCTGACGCAGATGAAGCAGGAATTCAGTAATAACAGAGTGTCCATTTTAAAAGATGACAGAGTAATCTTTCAGATGATTAGAGGATTCTTTAGAAGACTAAGAGGGATCAGTGATCCACTCATGATGAGCATGTGCTGAATTCTTCATGTATTAAATGAGAAGTACTGAACTACTGAATCGAGTAAATTAGAGAGACGACAGGTTCTGTATAGACCGGTGTGTTTCTTTATAGATCACGTGACCATCATGTGTCCAAACAGCCAATCACACGCTTGTTCAATTCAAGACCAGCGAAATTCAGTACTTGTTCTGAAGGCTTCATTTAAACTAGTTTAATTCATATTATAAAGCGGAGAGTTCCGGTCCTTGATTCTGATTGGCTGAGCCGCGTTCAAAGCTGTTGTAAATGACTCTACAAAGTAACATACACCTTTGTTTACGTTTGTCTGTTGCTCGGCAACCACTTTGTAGCAACCACAACTGTTTCTGAGGAACTACATTGTTTGGTGGAAGAATACTGTTTTTATTAATATTATTACACTTTATTTGCTCTGTTTTATTTGGTGAAACCTTACTACGTATATGGAATAACCAGTTTATAAAAGCAATAACCCCCGTGAAGCCGTGGTTTACAGTGAATTTATAACAGCTAAGTGGGGTTTAGGCTTAGCGTCGTACCTAACAACGCCCCTTAGCTGTTATAAATTCACTGTAAACCACGGCTTCTTGGGGATTATTGCTTTATTTTAATTCAGATCAGCGCTGAAGTTCATTAACTGGACCATTTTCTCTTAGTGTTTCCAGAGGACGTCGCTTTATTGATGGGTCTTCGTCACACATGGACGCAACCTGGATGTATTGAATAAATACACTATAATTGAATTACTCTGGAATTGAATTAAGATTTTCACGCCCTGATGCACAACTCGACCCGTGACACTTTGACCTGCCCTACATAGCAGTGTTTGTGTGAATAGTGCGTGTCAGTCAGTGTGTAATGGTGTGTGAGTGTTTGGTGTTTGGGGTTCGAGACGAATGACCCCTGAGATGATGATGAATTGAGTGATTGAGAGTTTTGAATCCGTCAAACTGGGTCTCAGAGAGGATTGTGGGGGTTTTGTCATGTGTTTGTGTGTCTGACGTCATTACAAAGAGTGTTTAATAATAGTAAAATTGAGATACTATTATAGTTTCTATTCATATTTTTGAATTAGTTCTTATTTTTCTGTTTTTATTTTGATTTTAGTTCATTTTTTAGTCATTTTTATTAGTTTTTTAATGTATATATAGTTCTTATTAATTGTTATTTCAGTTTTAGTTATTTTAGTACATAAAATTTGAAATTTTGCCTTTGCAACTAGCTGAAATAAAAGAAGTTTAAGGTTTTTAAATTGTATTTTATTTCAGTTAAAACGTTTTTTATTTCAAGTAATGAAAGTGTTTTTACATTTTTTAAATAGTTTTAGTTAACTATAAAATCTCAATGCAAACACTTGATCTAATGCAACGAAATTCACCCGTTAAAAAGAATCACAGAAGTATTACAGCCTAATAGTTTTCTGAAGTTAGTAATTCATTCTGCAGTGAAATTGAGGATTATGAAATCTATAAACTTTTGGTTTCAGTCAATAACACTTTGGTGTTGTGACAACCTAATCACTATTAGCTGATGTAAGCAGTTTAACTGAGAAAGTAATTGTCGTATTATAATACTAGCCACACAGTGGAGCTAGAGACCCTTATATTGATCTTTTATTGTCTTTTTCCTCCTCTTGGTCCAGTTAATGCTGTGGGAACTTCAGCACTGATCTGAGGTAAAATGGGAATTAAACTGGAGTTTAAATGAAGTCCTCAGAATACCCACTGAATTAAAACCAAAGCTTGTGACTGGCTGTTTGAACTGTTAATGATTAATTCAGAAATACACATCAGCCAGAATTTAATTTTAAACCAATTAGTAGTCATACGTAGCACAATAATAATGTCATAGTCTCTCTCTATACAGACCTAATGTACCGTTTATTGACGATGTGATTGAGAGAAAGCATATTGCTTTATTAAAAACCTCAGCAGTCCAAAACTGATTTGCACACACTCTCACACACACACACACACACACACACGCACTCACTCATTCACTCACACTCACACACGCACTCTCCCACACACGCACACACACACACTCACTCACTCACACACACAGACACACACACACGCACTCTCTCTCTCACACACACACATTCCTGGTCTTCCTCCTTCAGTCTTTGTTGTTTCATGGGAAAGGAGCACAAGTCAAGGACTTTGGGAATAAGTGATTCACACTCTCTTTAATTCATGAAGTGTTTGAGTTGAGCTGATCCTGAATCAGTCATTCAGAGAGTCTGATCATGGGCTGGAGGTTTCTAGCATCATCGTGCAGTATTCGATAAATATTTATAAATCTCTGCAGTGCAGCATCCACTCCGTGAAGAAGATGAAGATGATTATTTCTGTGCATCTGCAAAACACGACTAGCTATAGAGTTAATGCTGTATCAGAGATGAGCTGTGAATGCATTGACTTCATAATCTGGTAGGCCTACACAAAATCTGCATGAGATGCATTGCTTGCTTCACTGCAGGGTTAAAGCTTCATTTGAATGCAATGCAAAAGACTGTAACATGTTACTTTCCATAAAAAGCGATGTTTTGTCATTGTTATTATGAACACGCAGTGTTTTAAGAGTAACATTCCTCCTGTGATCATCTGTTAAACACACTGCGCTCGGAGGTCAGCACAGATCTGAAGGAGGTCACAGATGACCCACATCTGAACAGGCCAAGGGCAGCACGGCTGTGACCTTTAGCCTAGAGGTCACTGTCAGGAGAGAGTAGTAACCCGAGGGGGAGGAGTATTTCTGAACAAACACGTACACACAGTTACACAGCGTTTTCATTGTGCATTTCAGCAGTTAAGTATTTTTGTATTTAAAACTCAAAAAACAAGTATTATATATTTTAAAAGTTAAATAAATTTTGGAATTAAACTTAAAAACAGTTCATTTTTGTATCTAAAACGTAACGCGGGGATTATGTATTTCAGAAGTTCATTTTCATTTTTGTATTTAAAACTTAAAAACCTGGTATTATTTCAACAGATAAATAATTTTTGCATTTTTAAACAAAAAAAAAGTTGTTTTTGAATTAAAATTGCAACCAATATTTGTGTTTTACTGTAAATTCAGAGAAAACTGAGGATTTTAGTTGTGAAACTTTTTTAGTGTTTTTTTTGGCATCAGCATTCGTTGTTTGTGTGTCGTTACTGGAAGCAGCAGAAGAAAGACACAGTGCCGTCTGTGTGTCTGAATGCTTTCATCAACCACAGGCCCCAACTGGAGCATTTTCATTTAGGAATTCCTGCTGAATGGACGGTTGGATCAAAGGAGGGTTTCGCCTCTAAATCTGACCGAGTTCCTTTAAAAACTTCAGCTTCAGGCAACAAAGACAGGAGGTCCGAACACATTCTTTCCCCTCTCTCTCGCTCCCATTCTTTCTTTTCAACGTTGCATGTCCAATTTCCGGCTCTGTTCCTGCTTTCTTCCTTTTCCAGCGTGCTCAGATTGAAGGTCATTAGCTCAGTGTGCCACTGGACACAGTGTGTATGTGTGAGTTTGTCTATTCAAGCCTTATTCTGTAAAGCGCAGGCAGATGTGCCGTGAATAGAGCGTCTCTAGGTTATTTTCATGTCTGATGAGTTTCAGAAAGCAACAATGCAGATTTTGCATCTAGAAGCGTTAGTGCTCACATACCGTAAATAAGTCTCACTGGGTCAAAATTGCATTGCCGAGAAGAAAAAAACACAGATACGTTGCATCAGTGTATAAGTCACACAGGAATAATGTAAAATACTAGTAAATGTAACGTTTAGAAATACTGTAAGCATGTATTTTAGTTTCTCTCACTCAACAATCAATCCTATGGTATTCAGAACAGAACAGTAGTGAAACATAAAAGATAAAACCTACAGTGGCATTCATTAGAAACAACATTTCTTATAAAATCCAAAACGAAACAAATTCATTTAAAGCGAAACTGAATCCTCATGTGTTGCTCTGTTTTGCATGCTTGATGTTAATTGCAATATATAAGTCGCTGTGGGATATAAATTGCAACATGTTTCAGATGATAAAAAACACGAGATATATTCTCATTAAAGTTACTGTTATAGTTATCACTAGTTTCATAATAGTTATCGTATTTTGCTGAAAATAAGTTGCACCGGGTCAAAATTGCGTTGTTGAGAGAAAAAAACGCAGATAAGTCACATTCAATTATTATTTTCAGAAATAGTGTAAAATACCAGTAAATAAAACAAAACGTTTACAACCATTTTACGCACTATAAACATGCATTTTAGTTCTCCTCACTCAACAACCAGGTTTTAAATTTAACGGTATTCAGAACAGAACAAGAATGAAAAATGCAAGTATAAAACAAATAAAAATTATTGTGGTATTCATTATAAACAGCATTTATTATAAATAAATCAAACGTGTGCGCTTTATGCTTGCTTTTGCATGCTTGATGTTTATTGCATTATGTGAGTCGCAGCACATTTCAGATGATAAAAAAAATGTGACTTATATTCCAGAAAATACAGTACTTTTGAAGTGCATGTTTTGATTTAAATGTAACATTCAGTTTGTAATGCAACAAAGATGGGATCATCACAGTTTTTGTTTCCATGATAACTTTATCTCTATCATGAGAACTCTCTGAAGATTTTAGCATGGTAATGGATATGACAATGTTAATGTATTTGGTCTTGGCGGAATAGATCTGCTACGCTGCTGCTGCTGTTGGTTATTGCTGTATTTGTAGATTATTGCTGCTGCAGACAAGTACAGGAACTTGCTACTGCCAATACATAAGCCGATATGGTGCTGTGAGTATTTAAGACATACTGCTGCTGCACAAATAGCATATAAAATAACCCGTAGCAGATCTATACAGGTGGAGCTGGGGGAGGTGGAGGGTTTCAGAGGAACTCTCTAACTTCTAACTAACTTCTTTAACCAGCAAGACTTGGTTGGGCAACCAGCTTCACCATAAAGAGTATGCTAGTTGACCACCTTCACTGCCTCGACCAGAAGCAAACCAGCATAAACCATCCTAGAGACAGTGTTGGGGAGTAACTAGTTACATGTAACGGCGTTACGTAATTTAATTACAAAATAAATGTAACTGTAATCAGTTACAGTTACTAAGAAAAATGTGTAATTAAATTACAGTTACTTATGAAAATGTTAACGATTACAAAGGGGATTACATTTGAATATTTACACACATCTACATACAGATTTAATAGATTTTTTCCCCAAATTACACTGACTACTCTGAGACATACAGCCCTATAATTTCCGCGATGCGGAAAACACAGACTGTGTAATCTGTAACCTATTACATTTCCAAAGTAACCTTCCCAACACTAGAGAAGCATGGAAATGAAGCGTCTTTTCAACAGGGTGCAGTTTTTAATGTGCTTCTTCTTTTTGATCTTCCTGTATCACAGTTTTTACACATCCTAAAGGGACAGTTCACCCACAAATGTAATTCTGTCATCATTTGCTCATCCTCATCAACCCTAATGATGCATCTTAAAGGTGCGGTCACATTAATACAATTTTGTGTGCAAAAATTTTCTATGGTCAATAGTGTATAGAGATGCATAAAGCACAGCACACAAAAACACCTTTCTGTTCGTCAACGCATCAAGTCTGCATATCCAACCATAGGGAAATCTCTCGCCCTCGCACGAAATTCCCAATTGCATGCATTCCTATTGAAATGACTGAAAATTCACAGAACAATGATGCTGTAAATGTGGATCTTAGAATGTAAACAAGCGTGAATGAGAGTGATTTTAAATTTAACAAACACGTAAACAGTTTTCGTATGACTTTGTAATACTTTGTAATATTGCACATGGGTCGTATTGACTGTTTTATAATGTTTTTATGATATTATTACGTCTTTTTATTAAGCTGCTTTCACAGTATGGAAAAAGATCAACACGAACATCTTTAATTGTTCCAGAGAAGACAGAAACAGCGTCATGTGGGTTTGGAGTTGCATGAGGGTGAGTAAATAATGACTTTTCAGGCATCACACGTCGCTCAGACATGAGTATCACACAAATCTCAAGCAGAATCCCACACCTGAT
>NW_015542633.1:547635-548956 GCF_001515605.1 Sinocyclocheilus anshuiensis
CCTGCAGTTCCGATGGATCTTATCTTCCATCCGTTCCCAGGCCGGACTCGTTTGGCACTTGTTACATTTGGATCGCTTTACAACTACATATCGAGAGAGACAGAAAAGGCGGGTGTTAGTCATAAATATCCTTGTTTTATCAGTGCATTCGTGTTCCTTCAGGTGTAGCTAGAGTCTCGTTCCACATGCAGGGAGTCTTTAGAGACACAAACCGCACAAACGAGTCTGTATCTGGGCAGGTTACAGACGTCGGGCCTGATTTATGTTCTGCAGGTGGCTGTGAAAGGCTTTAAACAAACAAGCCTTTTAGTCGTGTTTTACAACTCCGATACCTCGTAAAACCCTGAAGAGAGTGAGATGAATGCTGAACGCTCTCAGAGAGGAAGTGTGCTGGTTTGTTTGTCAATCGGCTGGCTAGTTTAAGAGAGGTCTTGGTTTAACTTTAGTCGACACAGGGTTTCTGTGAGTCTTAAACTCACCCTTCCACAAATTAAGGCCTTCAAAAGTCTTAGAGCAGAGTGTCTTAAATTCATAAACTCATGACATTATCTGTTGCATATGCTGCAAAAAAATTAGTATCTTCCTTAGTATTTTTGTTTTATATTCCGGTACAAATATCTAAAAACCATTAAATAAAGACACTTTTACTTGAGATATAAAATTAAGTTATAAAGTCTTGTTTTCTGAGAGATTGAACAAAATGGAGTTTATGCTTTAAACAATAAATACGTGTCAAACTATATATATATATATACATATATATATATATATATATATTTTATACATATTTATTTCTGACAAAACAAACATCAAAACTCAAAATTCAGTCCCAAAAGTGTGTGAGATATGGGACAAAGCTAAATATATTTTACAAAACTTTTTGACACTAATATAACTCCATAGATAATTTTACAAAAAGCATTTTTACACCTAATGGTGTAAATAAATAAATGTCCCAAACACAAAATGTGCATAATTTTTTTTAATCGTTATATCTCTTAAAAAATAATTGGATGGATGGATAAACAAATAAGCAAACAATGTGTATTTTGAGGGACTTAAAGCATTTGCAGTTTCGTATCCTCACTAAAAACTGAATTTTTTTAGGAATTATTCATTTGTATGTGTGTCAAAGACGAAAAAGTGTTTAAGCATAAAAACAATAAGTGTAATACTGCTTTAAATTGTTGTTTTTCCTCCCAAAAAATGTAAAGGTTTTCTGTTTAATTTAATTGCAATTTTGTTTTTGTTTTTCTGAGCAAAAAATAAATATCAAACATTTTTCCCTGATTTACAGAAGAGACCCACTAAAATGTCATTG
>NW_015542633.1:549045-562083 GCF_001515605.1 Sinocyclocheilus anshuiensis
TGTCAGGCATATTTACAACAAAAATCAATTTATGACATATTAAAAGACTAATTACGTTCACCCCAAATACTAATTAGTTGTCATTTTAAATTTTTAAAATGTGCCACTATCCTAGGTTTGGCCCATTTGTCAGTAAGAATTTTTTACTCATTTAAAACACAATAAAATGTAATATGTTCCCTTATTCTTTTATATATTTTAATATGTACACGTCAGAATAAGCATGTTTGAATTTTTACATAAATATTGCGTTACACTGAATGACAATGTAACATTATTTCAACCAAATTGTAACATTTTATTTTCCAAAAACTTATTTGAAACCTTAAAAGTAGACACTTTACTAACATTTAATGTGTTTTGTATGGACATAAAATCACTTTTGTAAATTTATTTTGATGCGGACATCTTAACATCTTTGACCCATGTATCTCCTCCGGGTCAAAAACGGATCTGAAAGTGTTATTGAAGGTTAAAAAGGTCTTTAGAAGTCAACTTGATAAACCCTGCAGCACAGTCAGGTTTTTGAGCGCCGCTGTGGGTCGGCTCTGTTTCCCAGCATTCCCAGCGGTCGTAGCCTGAGGCAGATATCAGATACAAGACAACTAAAGAATGCTCTGTTGTTTTTAAGCAGATCTGCGAGGGGGAGCCGGTCTGATCCGCTTTGCCCATGAAGAGGATCAGATGTCTCAGTTCCGGCCAATCAGAGAGGGATATCAGAAAACCATGAGTCAGTGACTTTACCCTGAGAAACCCTCCAGAGAACATCAATCAACTTTGGCTCTGAAATGCACTGCAAAAAATGACTTCCTTCGCATTTTTGTCTTGTTTTGCAGCACAAACATTCTTAAATCAAGATATATTTACCGGAGATGCACGATGACTTATTAAGTCTTGTTTTGTGAAAAACGGATCAAAATGAAGAACAAATATTCGCCAATGTGGTCAGAAAAATAAAAAAACAGTTTGTTTTCTGACTCCATCAGCAGATGAACTCACTTAATTTTACATTTCACTTCTCAGTCACATAACTTAATTGAAGTCTTTTTTTTCTTCATTTTGCATCTTCAGTAAAAGTCTCTTGATTTAGGGACTAGTGCTGTCAAACGATTAATCGCATCCAAAATAAAAGTTTTTGTTTACATAATATGTATGTGTGTGTACTGTTTTTTTTTTTTATGTATATATAAATACACACACACACAGTATATATTTTGAAAATATTTACATGTATATACATTAATATTTTATATTATATACAAATATATTTAATATATAAACATTTTTCTTAAATATATACATGCATGTGTTTGTATTTATATATACATAATAAATATACACAGTGCACACACACATATTATGTAAACAAAAACGTTTATTTTGGATGCGATTAATCACGATTAATTGTTTAACAGCACTAATAGGAACGTTTAGATATTTGTGCTGGAAAACATGAAAAATACTGAGTAAAATTTTTTTTATTTATTTTTTTTGTTTTTTTGTGGTGTAGTATTTTTGTCTTATTTTTTGTTTTGCTTTGTCTTTTCCAGTACAAATATCTAAACATTTATTAAATAAATACATATTCACTTGAGAAGCAAAAAGTCTTGTTCTCTAATAAAAATATTTAAAAACAAGGAGTCCGAAAAATAAACTTTTCCCTTTTTAATTAAATTTATTTTTCTGACCCCATGAACATTTTGTTTTCTTGTTTTAAGCATAACATCACTTAATTTCAGTGAATTTCTGTAATTTTTCTTCTCAAATAAATGTGCCGATTTACAAATATTGAGATGTTTGTACTGGAAAAGACAAAAACTAAATACAAAATAAGACAAAAAAGTAAGAAAATCGTTTTTTGCAGTGTTCATTCGGTAAGTTTGTAAAAAATCAAATATACACTGTATAGTCGTGATATCATATACTCAAGGCCTGCTGATAAATGTCAGATAAATAGAAAGCGACAGTTTTCTTCCTGTTGAAACTGAGTCCATGGTGAGTGTCATCTAGATGCGATCTCTGACTGCACACACTGTTTCACGCTGGACGGAAGTGAGACTTAAGCAGCTAATTGTGAGGAGGAAGGAAGTGAGGCTTTAAATAACAGGAAGAGAAACAGTGGGTCGTTTGTGCTATTCTTCACCCTTCTCCCATCATGCATCTGGTTGACACAGCAGGCTCTTGAGTCAAAGACAGGAAGTGATGTCATCATTAGCCCTCATTAGGTTGGTTTAGGGTCATGTCTACCACTGGTCAACTGTTTAACTAGTGTTGCCCGGACACATTGATATAAAGCAGCACTTCTATATAGACCAGCAGTACAATTTACTGTAAATATATGGTTGTAAATAAAATTTAAATTAAAATAAATAAAAATGTACATTGACATAAAGACGAGCAATTAATCTACTAGGTCTACTAGTACAGTCACGTGACATGCAGGTAGAGAAATAAAATATTTTAGGTTAAAGTTCATTAGTTAACTACTGTAGTTAACATGAACTAAGCATGAACAACACTTCTACAGCATTTATTAATCTTAGTTCATGCTAATTTGAACATTTACTAATGCATTATTAAAATCGAAAGATGTGCTTGTTAACATTAGTTAATGCACTGTGAATTAACAATGAACGACTATTTTCATTAACAAAGATTAATAAATACTGTAATAAATGTACTGTTCATTAACTAATGGAACCTTATTGTAAAGTGTTACCAATATTTTGTTGCTTTATGCTGCTTTATTTTGGTTGTTTTTTTAAATTGTTTATTTTAATGTTCGTTTTTTTTTTTTAATTATTAGAGTTTCATTAACTCTTTTATTGTTTCTATTTTAAAATAATTTATTTTAATTATGCATTTTTATGGTGTAGTTAACTATTAACTTATTTTAAAATTCTGTTCACATTTTTAGGATTTAATTATTAGCTTTTTCTTGATTGTTTTCATAAAAATAAGAAAAAAAGGTTTTAAATTTTTTATGACTTCCCTGATTCAGACCAGACCACTTTTTCACTGCAGGAAGCGTTATTATGGATTATGAACTTGTATTTTAGTTAAAAGCGTCTTAATGCTGGATTTGTCTCAGCTTTTGTCTTCTCCAGATGTTAACTGATGGACTGGAGTGCTGTGGATTACTTGTGGATTATTGTGATGTTTTTATCAGCTGTTTGGACTCTCATTCTGACGGCACCCATTCACTGCAGAGCATCCATTGCTGAGACACTGATGCAGTGCTACATTTCTACAAACCTGATGAAGAAACAAACTCATCCTAATCTGGGATGAACTGAGGGTGAGCACATTTACAGCTAATGCTCATTTTTGAGTGAATATTCACGACCTCACAGGACCTCGAGTGTCTCATAACTTGGTCAGCCTGTCGTTGACAGACGTCTGAATCCTGTATATGTGTAAGACAGTATTTCTGAGCTGTGTTTTCCAGCAAAGACTCGTTCTCACACACACAGTAAGGCCTGGGCGGATGAAGACTCTCTCTTGCGTAAGTGACCCGCACACGTTTATCTTGGCCGGGCAGGAACAGACACATCTCTATAACGCCTAAACCTCTTTTCGCTCTATCTGTATTTCATCTCTTTTGTGAGCAGGTGAAAACACGACATGAGTAAGTGTGATATCACATGTTCATTCATGAGAACGTTCACACCATGAAATGTAAACAAACACAAAGATGCATTACAATACCTTTTTGAGTCACTAGCCCTGATTTCACGTGTGCTGGGTATTTAGAGAAATCTCACGATTCGATTCAATTTCAGTTCACAAGCTAGCGATTAAATTCTGATCTCAATTCGATATTGATTCATTTGGAAATATGGGCAATCAAGTACAGCGCATGTCTATTTCTTTCAAGGAAAGTCTCTCTGGACTAATGCTGTAAACGATACAATAAACGCTGTCAACATTTAAATTGCACAGAAGGCAGCTTAATAATAATAAAAAAACTATTATAATAACTCTTTAATGATACAATTATGTTTCTACTTCAGTTTGTTGTTGAAATATAAACATTTAATCAGTGGATATAACTTGATTTCATGATGGTTTTATTCAAACATACTAGAACAGGTGAAGTAAATATAATGAATATGTAATGTATTGCATATATTGATCAAAATTCTCCTCTCTAGACTTATTTTTCTAGCTGACTGTGGAGTTTATGGTCATTGAATGAGGTAAATGTGACCTTACGTGACATTATTGATCTCAAGCTGTTTTATTGACGTCTTTCCATGGTTTGAACACTGATTGATGGATTCCATGATTCAGGATTGATTTCAGTGAGTTGTTCTGATTCTTCTGATGTTCGTTTGTGTTTATTTGCTGCTGTAACTAGTAGTAAAGTTACACAGGTCATACCACATATGAATTCCTCTACCTGCGCTCTAGACACATTACCCACTAAATTTCTCAAAACTCTTTTGAACTGCTTATTACCTGATATCCTGAATATCATTAATCAGTCCCTACAGCAAGGAGTTTTTCCACAACTTTTTTAAACTGCAATTGTTAGGCCCCCGCTGAAGAAAAGTAATCTTGATTCTTCTGTGCTCAGTAACTATAGATCAATCTCTAATCTCTAATATACCTATCTCAATGCCACTTAATGAGACTTTTCAGTCTGGCTTCTGGGCAAACCACAGCACAGAAACAGCTTTGATTAGGGTCTTAAACGATCTGCAAGTTATTCGGGATTTAGGAAACTTGGCAATCCTTGTTCTTTTAGATCTGAGTGCTGCTTTTGGCACCGTTGATCATGAGATTCTACTCGACCGACTTCAGACCTGGGTCGGTCTATCAGGTCCTGTCTTAGACTGGTTCAGATCCTACTTAAGCAATACTGTGTTACACTGGGTATCTACACCTCCAGGCGTCACGCCATTTCTTACGGTGTTCCTCAAGGCTCGATTTTGGGTCCTCTATTATTTAACCTATACATGCTTCCTTTAGCTGGTGCAGTTAACCAGTACAATATTTCATTTCACCAGTATGCAGATGACATGCAACTCTACCTTTAACTTGCACCAGATGCCCATAATTAAATTTCCAAACTACTTGACTGCATAGAGAGTGTGGATGTCCCAGAACTTTTTACAGCTAAACAAAGATATTTTCTATTGCTCCACATCTTGACTCTCTATCACTAAAAGCCAGTAATCAGGCCAAGAACTTAGGAATTATATTTGATAGCGACCTCAGTTAAAAAAAAAAAACCATATTAGCATTGTTACTAAAATAGTATATTATCACCTCAGAAACATCTCTAAAGTACGTGACATTCTCTCCCCTTCTGACTGTGAGAAACTTGTTCATGCATTTGTTACGTCTAGACTTGACTACTGCAACAGTGTTTTTGCTGGGCTACCAAAGATCTCTATTAAACACTTACAAAGAGTTCAGAATGCAGCTGCACGAATGCTAACCCGCTCTAAAATTAGAATTCACATTACTCCAGCACTCAGATCCCTTCACTGGCTGCCTGTATCTTTCAGAATTGAATTCAAGATCCTATTATTAGTTTTAAATGTCTTCATGGAACTGCCCCTATATACCTTTCTAATTGGTTAAATAAATATACTCCCGCAAGATCGCTCCGAACATCAAACAGTAATTTGTTGGTCCTGTAAAGCACTTTGTAAACACTGTTTTAAAAGGTGCTATATAAATAAAGCGTTACTTACTTACTTACTAAAGAGGAAGAGATGATGGCTTCACTACGGCGTCTGTCAGCACACATTAAAGAGCCACAAGAACACATTTACTGATTGTATTTCATAATAAAACTGACAGAATTTGAAAGCTGAGACTTTGTTTCATATCAAAAAGCACAAAGATTATTGTGATTTATTGGATGGGAGGAGCTACAGATCAACTGAAAACTGCATAGACAGATTCTTGGGATTTAAGAATTGATATCGGTTCATCAAAATTGAGAAATCATTATTAGTCTGTAGTGTTTCAGCGTCAGTATTAGATAAAGAGGCAGTGGTTCCAGCTGCTGTGAGACATTCAGAGCCGAATGAATCACAGAGAGACAGACAGCACATCATATCCATCATAAGTCTGTCAGACAGACAGCTGCTCATTTCTCCTGCTTCTCCTCATGAGAAATAAAACCTGACCCAAATGAGTCACCAGCCGTCAGCCAGAAAGAGTCTGGAGCTGTGAATGAATGTGGAGCAGCTCAGATCATTGATGAGAAATGATTGTTTGAGACATTGCTGAGATCCTTTTATTTCATCCACTGTACAAGACAGAAACGTTCGTCTGTGTAAGTAAACATGTCCAACACTTTCATTTAAACTCAACGTGAAATCAAAACTGACTTCCTGGTTTTATTGTAAATTATTCATCAGTGACTTCGTAATGTTTAATCAAATACAAGGCTGTAACCATGTTTTAGGCCAAAGTTAGGATTAATGGTCCTTTTTATTTAAAGGTCTGAAATGATTAAAGGAATAAAGAAGCTAAATAAATCAGCAAAATATCTAGAATGTATTCTAAAGTAGTCCATTTTAACTATTTGCAAATAATATATTTATTTTCAAATATGCACACATTGACTGTTTCTTTTCTCGTCACATTCATTTATGAATTACATTATAACATTAAACAAAACAGGGCTTCTACTTCAAAATGTATTGTTTCATTTAATGTGTTGCTTGCCGTTTGTATGTAATTATTTGTGAAATTTACTAGTAATTGAGTGAAAAGAGTAAATCCTGCAAGTGTGCTTACAGCTGTGATCAAAAATAATTTTTCAGTGCATTTTAAATCTGTGTATTGTATCATTTGTTGTGGTTTCTTTCCTCATAGACTCCCATTGTTAGTGCATGAGTTCAGCTGCGTTGGAGCAGGTTGCCGTTAAGTTCTGCAGGATCGCGGCCCTTCAGGAGCAGGTTTGAGCTTGTCGTCCTTCCTGAAGTGGATCAAGGGAACGAAACCACACAACTTCCTCTCTTATAGCGCTGGAAACTAGAGCAACAGAGAGACAAAAAACTGCTCTTCCTCAGTATTTCTGTCTTGTTTTCCAGTGCAAATATCTAAACATCCTTAAATCAAGATACATTGAGAAGCAAAATGACTTGAGATATTAAATCTGGAAAATGCATCAAAATGAAGTGAGTTTATGCTTAAAACAAAAACAATTGTGACCCTGGAGCACAAAACCAGTCATAAGTGTCAATTTTGTGAAATTTTTTCAGAAAATAACACTTAATATCTTAAGTAATTTTCCTTCTCAAGTAAATGTCTTGATTTAAGAATGTTTCTATATAAAAAATACTGTTAGAAAATATTTTTTTGCAATATATGTGAGTCATGCGTCATTGGATCGAGAGCAACTTTTAAATTCTGTTTCAGTTCCTGAATTGAAATTAGATGTGAATTGAGTCAGCAAACAGGATGCAGAACTGCAATTTCAATTTGAATGGAAGGAAGTGGAATTAAAGTACATATAACTAAATAATGTTGGCTGGAGATGCTGGTTTTTCACACACTTTTCCAAAAAAGTTTAAATAAAATAAATAATTATTGATTATTTCAAGGGGTTAATATTGACACATCATTTGGATATTTACATGTCTGGGAAAAATTTGGGATTAAACGGGATCAATAAAAAAATAGACATTTAAGTCAAAGCACTAAAACTTACTAAAATTACTAACTGAACTAAAACTGAAATAAAAAAGAACAAAAACTAATAAAATTGAGAAAAGCACTAAAAATTTAACTAAAACTATTAAAAACATTTTTAATTGAAATAAAGCTGAAATAAAATATAAATATTAGATGAAAAATTTTAATGAAAATTAGAAATGTTGCCTTGGCAACTCACTGAAATAAGTAATAGTAAATAAGTTGATGCAGCACTAAAATCACTAACTGGAAGTAAATAAAAACTAAAACTGAAATAAAACTAAAATATAAAAATAAATGTAACCTAAATAGTAATATTTAAAAAGAACTAAAACTAACAGAATTGACAAAAGCACATAGCACATGCTGAAAATTAAACTAAAACCCATTAAAAAAATTTTTTTAAACTAAACTAAAATATTCCCATAAAAACATATTTTGTTCTCAGGGTTTGTGAAACACGGATCATCTGAGCTCTGATATTTATTATGCTTTTATTTCATGGGAATGTGTCAGTGATTATTGTCATGCATTATTACAGTTCATTCCTGTTATTAAAAAACACTTAAATCAGGGTTATTTTCGTATCATATTTAGTACTTAGGTTGTATTTAGTATTAGATACTATTATAGTTTTTATTAATATTTTGAATTAGTTTGACTTTTTATATTTTCTGTTTTCATTTTAATTGTAGTAATTGTGTTGCGTTTTTGTCATTTTTATTATTATTTTTCATATATACAGTATGTCTCTATCATTTCATCAGTTTTAGTTTATTTTAGTACATCAAGATAAACTAAATAAAAATGAGAAATGTTGCCTTGGCAACTAGCTGAAATAAAGTGAGTTTGAGTTTAACTTATCTAAAATAAATAATTAATGACACTTATCTTCTGTAGATAATAATTCAATATTCATAATCGCTGTTATTTTCCTGTCAATCAGCTCGAATCTGTACTGTATAAAGCGCAATAGAATTAAATAAATGTGACTTGAGTTGATTTTTCCAGGAGTCACAAGCTTCGACGTCCTCCTGATGTTTGGAATTCTCATCTCCATGGCAACACCGGAATCCTGCTGTATGATGTCACTGGAAAATTCCTTTCTATTCCAGAAACACACCTGCTTCCTCAGACAACAGGAAGATACTGTTATATTTATATTGTATTTTTGAATATTTCAGGCTCTCGGCTCACGTTGACAGACTCGGCGTTTTTCCGCAAAGGGCATCTGTTAGTTTTACAAACTGTATTTTATGTGTGCAACTAAAATATGTTTAACATGTTTCAGTTATTTTTTTCCATTCACATCAATGATATTTTAGTATCATTGATATGCTATTATTGTTTTTGTTCATAATTTGAATTGGATTTTATTTTTTAGATTTTCTGTTTTCCTTTTCAATGTTATTTAAAGTTTTAGTAATTTTATTGTGTGTTTGTCATTTTTAGAATTAAAAAAAAAAAAGTGTCTATATATTTTTATATATATTTATAATTTTTTTAAATAAATTTATATAGTTTATATATTTATTAATTACATTTTAGTTTATTTAGTTATGTAAGTAATTCAGGTTAAACTAAATGAAGATTTAGGCAACTAGCTGAAATAGAATAAGTTAAAAAGTTGATATCAGTTAATGTTAATTAAATTTTAAGTATTGAATTTTTTATGGTTTGAGTTAACAATTATAACCCTGGTTCACATTCACTAAATTTAATAGTATTAATTAAATCTACATTTTGATGGAATGATCAGAAATCAAAACATTAAGTGCAATTATTTTTCTAAAATAAAAATCTTAAGTAATCATAATGAAAAGTGTAAAAAGTGTTTAAAAAGTTAAATGAAAAAGTGTCAAAAAAGTAAATATATTCCATATAATATTTTAAATATTTGTTTTAGTAAAACGATCATGTAAAAGCCATTTACTTAATTTTTAAAACAATTATTTTAGTTATCTTTATTATTTGTGACCCTCTCTGTGAAATCCAGGCTAAAGTCTCAAAATCTAATTATGAGATAGCACGCATCAAAGTTTGATTTCAACCATTAATTTGACTTTGATTTCAGTCTTTGACATGGTCTTACTCCGTCAGTAATAAAGATATCAATGTTACATTTTCACAGAAGGTTCTTTACCTTATGAAGGATGATTTTATGTAGAAAACAGTAAATCACCAAAAATGGCTTTAGCTGGGTTTTCACAGACAGGCTCACATTTGATGTAGCAGTATTATTATTTTAGTCTGAGTTTCTCATTGTTCTGTGTCCAGAGGGGCTTTCTCTCTTTAGCGTCTGAAAGCGTGACGACAGATAATAATGGTGACCTTGATTTTGCACAGGTTTAACCATGTTCTCATTTAGAAAACACAAACTCACAATATAAGTACCTCAAGAATCACAAAATGAACACAAACAGCACACATTTATCCATGTGTGAACATTCAGCAGCAAAACTGATGACACACAGCTCAGAATCTCAGGATGATACGCACAGGAGCACAGCTGATTATGTGATTTGGAAAATGAATCCTACTAGTGCGAGACATTTTGCACAGGTTTAACCATGTTCTCATTTAGAAAACACAAACTCACAATATAACTACCTCAAGAATCACAATATAAACTCAAACAGCACACATTTATGCATGTGTGAACATTCAGCAGCAAAACTGATGACACACGGCTCAGAATGTCAGGATGATATGAACAAGAGCTCAGCTGATTATGTGATTTGGAAAATGAATCCTACTAGTGCGAGACAAAGAGGAAGAGGAGGGGAAAGAAAGCTGAAGGGGACGGGGTCAAAGCACATTTATTCCTGATGAAATACACAGCGCTGTAGTTGATCATGTTCTTCTGCATGAGGACAGCTGGCCTACAGGCTTTCCATACTACTGACAGATCAAATATAATGACAGAACAGTAGCAGTACTTCAGATGAGAGAACTTTTACTTTTTATATATACAGTAAATACTGAAGAACAAGTTGAACACCCTCAAACTCATACTGTAACTGCTGAACTGATTTGTAGCCAAGTACAGTACTTCTTACATGTACTGTATTTTTGCAGAACTAACAGATGACACATTCTGTTGTGTTCATATGCAATTCTTTGGTATTTGACCTTTTCCTTTCTAGTGCTTTTCATCTACTGTACTGTAAGATCTCTTTACAGCAGTGTAATGAAAATAATACGTGTGTGTGTGTGTGTGTGTGTGTGATATTAGTTCTGTCGGTTTCATACCTGCAGGCGAACAAAACCGTCCTGATACGTGAAACACACACAGAAGGTGTAGCGTACTGTGATCTCTGTAATCTACATTAATGACTCACATTATTCACTAACAAACTCATTTGTAATCATGACATTTGTCCATAATTACAGTTACACAATCTCCGTGTTTGCATTTGTTTTATTCATCTGTCAATCATTCAGCTGACATGTTTATTAAACTACCAAGTTTTTATTAATATTTTCAATTTGTTTTTGGTTTTATATTTTCAGTTTTCATTTTAATTTGAAGCTATTAGGAATTATTTTTACTATTTTTATTTTTATTATTACTATTATTATTTTTAGTTATTTTAGTACATCAAGTTAAACTAAATTAAATTGAGAAATGTCGTTTTGGCAACTAGCTGAAATAAAATAAGTTTAATCTTTTTTATATTTTATTTTATTTCAGTTAAAGTATGACAATTTTTTTACACTTTGTTTATGGTTTTAGTTTTAGTTGACTATAATAAAATGCAATGAAATTCAACCATTTGTAAAAATCACTGAACTGAACAAACAGTCAAGTTTGCTACAGTTGCGAAAAAATGTACATATACTTTGCAATATCTGCAAAATGTTTATTATTTTACCAAAATAAACGTCTGTAAAAGCGAACCAAGCGTATGTAAACCTTTGAACGGGGTAATTTTTATAAATTCAGCTACTATTTTCTCTTGTGGACTATATTTAAACGTCTTTTATGATAAATATTATATTCAGGTCAGTACTAAATAAAAAATAACATGTATTTTGTATGATCCCTCTTATTTTGCTAAAATAATTCAAATTTTTCATAATCTGTACGGTGTATGTAAACTTTTGACCTCAGCTGTATAATTCTATAGAGCTTTTCAAAATATGCATTGATTCAAAGCAGCTTAACAGAAATTCATCATATCTAAATGTCTTATAGTTATTAAATGAACTAACATCAGCTGAACTGAATCAAGCTGAATATTGTCTTCTGTAGAGCTGCTTTACAGCTGAAATTGAATTTGTTTCATAACTGATAAAATAACTATTTCCTGTTTATCTCTGTGAAGCTGCTTTGAAACAATCTGTACTGTATAATGCGCTGTAGAAATTAATGTGACTTGACTTCTGAATTCTACAGTGTTCTATGGGTAGTTATTGTTCATCATAAACCCATTAGATGTGAATCAAACAGTGAATCCTTACTGAACTAACCTGGACACTCAACTAACTCAATCTAGAGTTTTTGAGCTGGAATAATTTGAACTATTCCAGTGAGCTGTCAGTCATTAACTCCAGTGCTGAAACTGAAATAGGTCACTGCCTTAAATGTGACGACGGCAATGAAAAACACACCGGATTTACACCTAAAACCAGGAGAGACCAGCTCAACACACAACACACACACACACACTCACACACACGCGCACAAGTGCACACACTCACAAACACATACACACACACACACACACACACACACACTTCGCTTGACCCGACTCAACAGACGCAGAAATGATTGACACGAGGGTCACACCTGCTACAACCATCAAACTCACTGCCATGACATCAGCAAACACATCATAACTGATATAATGACTAATACTCAAACATCTGAGGCTCTAAATGATCAACATTGCTGTTAAACCTGTTTCACACTCGATCTCCTCCACGTCTTCTGTCTCTGATTGATAGTTTAGAGTTTTTTTATCCAGTCAAATCTCTTTTACAGTTTTTCTCGATTGCTTAAACACATTTCTTGAAATTGTGACTCCTTTTCTCGAAACTCTAAACACAGATCCATAACGTCTCACCCAACTCCCCATACTTCCTATTTTCAAGTTAAAATGAAGCTCTCCACTCAAAACTATTCACTCTTGCTGAAAAACAAACAAACTTCGCCTTCAGACATGACACATAAGCCCTCAGAAACACACACACCACAACACAGTCTTACACACTAATGAGATCAATTCAGAACACTGTTGCAAAAACCTTCTTTTGGCAACCAGGTATCATTTTACAGCTCAGTGTCTAGTATACAACTTAAATGGAGCAGATACAGTGAAATTCAACAATAAGCTTTAAGAAAAGTTTATTTTCATTATACTGCTGTGAAGA
>NW_015542633.1:562182-569002 GCF_001515605.1 Sinocyclocheilus anshuiensis
ACACCCACACACACACACACACACACACACACACACACTGTATAAACATGCTTTCTGACTGTACGTCATCTGAAATCCTGAGCTGAATGTATGTCAGTCCTGTTCTTACATGCATCTATAAAACTGATGATAGAAATATTATATTCTGTCTTTAATTTTTCATCATTCTTTACTGATTGTGAAACACAAGAGCCTCTGTATGAACACCAGTTCAGACGACAGAAAACTCTTCTAATGAGTTTCTTAGTTTAGATTTACATAATATAAAATAAAAAGCTGAATCATATTTAGTGCGAGAAGAGACAGAAAACCTGTACGGGCTTATCATTGATATATTATTATAGTTTTTATTGAAGCATCATTTTCAACAATAGATTAGTTTTTTTTCATATATAATTTTATCATAAAAATATATATTTTATATATCTGAACAAACTTTTTGTCAGATGTTTTTCTTGTGAAGTGCATTTCTGCAAATTTTTGTTTATTTATTTATTTACAATAACTGGCACTTGCTGTAATATTTAGTTTAAAGTGTGATGTTTTTAAGAACACGTGACAGAATGCTCACATCATTTTTAGGTCACTCATGTTATCAAGGTCAGAAGATATCTTATATATGTGTACATTTTTAAAGATGTAAATTATCTTTATAAAATGCAATAAGATGCAAATTATTATAAAGGATTATTATTTGAAAGGATGCAAATTATCTTGCAATAATCTCTGTATTGCTTGTACATTTTGTGCTGTAAGTCATGCTTTTTATACTGTCTCTATTCAACTGAATAAAGTCAAAGTCAGTGTTTAAATGTGTGTGCTGTGAGGAGCAGTGTTTGTCTGATTGATGTCGAGTCTCTGCTGGAGTCGAGGCTCTCCTGAGGTCAGGATGTGAGGACGGATGGTAAAAGCATCAGTTCTGTAAATCTGAGGCATTTGAGACGCGTCGATGATCAGAACAGATGGCATTGTGTGTGTGTGTGTGTGTGGTCAGCGGGACAGTGAGTGTTAATGGACAGCTGATGTCCTGCAGGAGATTCGTCTTATATTGATCTGCTCCATCCAGATGGACTTCTAAAACTGAGACATCACGTAATACAGCAGACCGACTTCAGCTGATGGGCTTATGTCAATTATCTCCATATCTTAAACGTTTCTACTGTAATTGGATCGTCAGATAAAACGGAATGGTTTATTTTTCACTCACAACACCCTAGCAACTGCATAGCAACATTCAGAACACCCTAGCAACAGCCTAAAATGCATACAACACCCTAGCAACAGCCTAAAACGCTCACAACACCCTAGCAACAGCATAGCAACAGCCTAAAACCCTCACAACACCCTAGCAACAGCCCAAAACCCTCACAACACCCTAGCAACTGCATAGCAGCACTCACAACACCCTAGAAACTGCATAGCAAAAGCCTAAAAACACTCAGATCACCATAGCAACTGCATAGCAACACTCAGAACACCCTAGCAACAGCCTAAAATACATACAACACCCTAGCAACAGCCTAAAACCCTCACAACACCCTAGCAACAGCATGGCAACAGCCTAAACCCCTCACAACACCCTAGCAACTGCATCGCAGCAGCCTAAAAACACTCATATCACCATAGCAACTGCATAGCAACACTCAGAACAGCCTAGCAATAACCTAAAGTACATACAACACCCTAGAACCCTCACAACACCCTAGCAACTGCATAGCAACCCTCACAACACCCTAGCAACTGCATAGCAGCACTCACAACACCCTAGAAACTGCATAGCAACAGCCTAAAAACACTCAGATCACCATAGCAACTGCATAGCAACACTCAGAACACCCTAGCAACAGCCTAAAATACATACAACACCCTAGCAACAGCCTAAAACCCTCACAACACCCTAGCAACAGCATGGCAACAGCCTAAACCCCTCACAACACCCTAGCAACTGCATCGCAGCAGCCTAAAAACACTCATATCACCATAGCAACTGCATAGCAACACTCAGAACAGCCTAGCAACAGCCTAAAAACACTCAGATCACCATAGCAACTGCATAGCAACACTCAGAACACCCTGGCAACAGCCTAAAATACATACAACACCCTAGCAACAGCCTAAAACCCTCACAATACCCTAGCAACAGCATGGCAACAGCCTAAACCCCTCACAACACCCTAGCAACTGCATCGCAGCAGCCTAAAAACACTCATATCACCATAGCAACTGCATAGCAACACTCAGAACAGCCTAGCAACAGCCTAAAATACATACAACACCATAGCAATTGCATAGCAACAGCCTAAAACACTCATATCACCATAGCAACTGCATAGTAACACTCAGAACAGCCTAGCAACAGCCTAAAATACATACAACACCCTAGAACCCTCACAACACCCTAGCAACTGCATAGCAACAGCCTAAAACACTCATACCACCATAGCAACTGCATAGCAACACTCAGAACAGCCTAACAACAGCCTAAAATACATACAACACCCTAGCAACAGCTTAAAACCCTCACAACACCCTAGCAACTATAACTATATCCTAGAACTATTCCCGTTCAGTCTTGCACACTGGCATCAGTGATAATATATTCTGGTTATTAATTTCTATCTAAAACCCTTGTGCATGTAACTGTATCTGCAGCGCGTGTTGTAATATTGTCCACACAGTGGGATCTTGTCTGCATAGTTGTGTGATGCGGTAAGACGGAACATGTTGATCTTATTCTGCAGGAAATCACGGTTATAATCCATCCAAACATCCAGTGAATGGACATAATTTCATAATCATCATGCCAGAGAGAGAAGCGTGTTACAGCGTGCCGTATGAACACTGACACATCAGTAATGAGTGCTAAAAGATGCTTCAGGTACAAAATCATCGCCAGAAGCAAGATAAATCAGACAGATTTTTAATGTTCCTGAATGAAGTCACTTCTGCTCACCAAGGCTGCGTTTATTTGATCAAAAATACAGTAAAAACAGTTAAATTTTATTGCAATATAATATAGCTGTTTTCTATGTGAATCTCTGTTAAACTGTAATGTATTTCTGTGATGCGCAGCTGTATTTTCAGCATCATTACTCCAGTCTTCAGTGTCACATGATCTTCAGAAATCAGTATAATATGCTGATTTGCTGCTCAAGAAACATCTCTGATTATTATCAATGTTGAAAACAGTTTATTTTCACACCAGACAGGAAGAAAACACCTAGCAACATCACAGAACACCCTAGAAACTGCATAGCAGCAGCCTAAAACACTCCAAATGCTGCATAGAATGAAAGCAGGAGGGGCTTTACAGAAGATTTTCACATCCAACCTTAAAATATGTATTTAAACCAGCCAAAAACATGCCATGAATGAAAAAAGACTCACGGGTGTTTGTATAATAAATACATTTTACAGGGTTCCTCTATTCTATTGTATTCTATTCCAGGAACATCAAACTGTTAAACTACTTCCTCCATGAGCTGGAGATCTGAACTCACTCACTTCTGCTGTCTTTTTCTGTTGATTGACAAAACAGAAACTTAAATCCTGAAACACACACACACACACACACACACACACTCTCTCTCTCTCTCTCTCTGACACACACACACACACTCAAGGGGCTTTTAATCTACTATTACCCACTTACAGTCATTAACCAGCACAGAGGAATCAACTGTGTGTCTCTGTAGAGAAACATTTCACACACACACACACACACACACACACAGCATGTGCACAGCAGGAGGGGTGGGTGGGGCCGAGGGTCAGTGTGGTACCATGGCAACACTGTGTTTACAGTTCAGGGTGGGCCGGGTTTGGAATGCAGGAGACAAAACTGAAGAGCCTCACCTTAAAGACACACACACAAACACACACACACACACACACACAGTCTTGCATTTGTGGTTTACGGGGACTCTCCATAGGCGTAATGGTTTTTATACTGTACAGACTGTATATTCTATTGCCCTACACCAACCCTACCCCTCACAGGCAACTACTGGCAATCTTTTGATTTAATTAAACACCATTTAGTATGTTTTTTTAAGCCTATTGGTTTATGAGGACACAGGAAGTGTTCTCATAAACCATGTTTACGTTGTAATACCCATGTCATTATACACATGTGTCCTCATAAACCATATATACCAGAACACTCACACACACACACACGCTTATTTTCATTTAGTTCATCTTGATATACTAAAATAACTAAAGCGAAAACTGAAATAAAGATTATTAAAACCTATATAGACATATGTAAAAGAAAACAAAAACTAATACAAAAACTGATTTTCTCATTTTTTCAGCTTCATCTTTTTTTTGCTCAAACTCTGAAACCTGCTGCATTTCATCAGATTTCTCTCTCAGAAGCATTCCTGCGACCTTTGCTCTGACCTGTGACCTCTGGGTTAATAATTCAGAAAGCCTCTCCTCTCACTGCCATGTGAGTGTGACGGATGAGAGACGGCGTTACGGTGAGACGCAGGTGTCCGATAAACGCAGGAAGACGTTTGTGACACACTTGCACAACACTCCTCATGAAAGAGCCTGTATCTGTCAGCCGCTAGTCGAGGCCTGTCTCACACACACACACATATACACACACACTCACTCACACACACTCACCCTCTCACACTCACACTCACACACACACACGCACGCTCACACACACACACACACACACACACACACACACACACACACACACACACACACACACACACACACACACACACACACACACACACACACACACACACACACACACACACACACACACACACACACACACACGTGATCCTGTCAGACACTTCACTTTCTCCAGAGGTGTGTGTCGGGCCGCTGTGGGAACCGTTCTGATCCGTGACAGTTTGAAGTCTTTTGTTTGGTGAATCATGTTGTCTGCAGGCTGTCAGGTGAATCCAGCGAAACGCTGCGGGGTTTCAGGTGTCCAGACACAGAATACAGTGGCATTGTGAGTGTTATAGTGTGTGTGGATCCATTACGCCATATGGACACTGTATGGAAGAAAACACACCAGTCAGTATCTAACAGCACATTTACAGAGAGAGAGACAGAAGTAAATACACACACTAAAGGTTGTTTATTGGCATTGACGGATCCATGAAGAAACTTTAACACCCATTGGTTTTTTTATAGTGGACATTGGCATGAAATGAATGTTCATAACAGTTTGTCATTTCTTATTTCTTTTGAGTTCATGTTCTTTAGTTCTTTATGACATCAAATACGCTGTTTCTGTCTGTTTCTGCTTGAAGGGTGTTAATAATTAAACACACACCCACACACACACACACACACACACTCATAATGCTGTTAGTGTGAATCTCTGTGATTATGTGTGTGCAGATCATCATCTCATCCTGCGGTGTTTGTTTAATTCGTGATGTTTGGCTGAACTGTGTGTGTGAGAAACACGGCAGCCGTCTGGATTCATCAGGATTAAACCAAGATCAACAAGCGTGCAAAAGTTTGTTTTACTGTTTCTCTTCTGCTCACCAGGGCTGCTTTTATTTGATCAAAAATACAGTAAAAACAGTGAAATATTATTAGAATTTCAAATGTCTGTTTTCTATGTGAATATCTGTTAAAATGTAATTTATTTCTGTGATGCGCAGCTGTATTTTCAGCATCATTACTCCAGTCTTCAGTGTCACATGATCTTCAGAAATCATAATAATATGCTGATTTGCTGCTCAAGAAACATTTCTGATTATTAGCAATGTTGAAAACATTCATATTTTTGTGGAAACCATGACACATTTTATTTTTCAGGATTCACAGATGAATAGAAAGTTCAAAAGGACAGCATTTATTTGAAATAGAAATCTTTTGTAACATTATAACTATCTTCACTGTCACTTTTGATCGATTTAATGAATAAAAGTATTAATCGCTTTCCAAAAAAACTTACTGACCACAAACTTTTGAACAGTAGTGTAGCTAGATACACATGCATGTGTGTGTGTGTGTGTGTGTGTGTGTGTGTGTGTGCATGTCACGGCATGTTCTCTTCTCCTGCTTCCGGTGCTCTGAACAAGGAATGAAGGGAATTTCTAGTAAATTCCAGACTCTGGGATGTGTGAGCTGTTGACATTGAACATGAAAGTGCTGGTTAAATCGGCGTTTCAAGGTGATTGATCACTGTATTGATTACAGTGACTGCTGGAACACTAATGCCGTTTAGAACATCACCAACAAAAAGCTGTTTCCTTTAAATACAGGAGTGTGAGTCCGTTTCCCACACACACACTCACTCACACACACACACACACACACACACACACACACACACACACACTCCTCTCTTCCTTCTCTGCTAATGTCTCTACTGCTAAAAGGACATACCACCACAACAAAATTAACAATCTCATGCACTCATTTTGCAAAAATCTAAACACATTCTCACTCACTAAAACACAATTTGCACTGTGATGAACATGTGATGCAAAACCCTAAACACAAGAAAGCAAAAGTTAAGCACAGCTGCAACACGGCTGTCACTGTTTACACACATTAATTAAAAACTGTTCACGTTTGTTTCTAAATATGTGAATGTACAAAATATGAGCAAGTTCAAAGTGCACGGATGGCATGGGTGCATCCCTCAATCTGAGAGGTGGAGGAAGAGGAAGAGCAAGACCAATGAAATCAGAGCTACTGTGATAGACCATGTTCTTGTGTGTGGAATGACAGAGGCAGGACAAAGAGTTCAAACTAATTTGAGCAGATTCTCTGTGGCCACCAATCAGTTGGAAAGTTCAAAAGAACAGCAAAAGAAGAGTGGAAA
>NW_015542633.1:569138-579905 GCF_001515605.1 Sinocyclocheilus anshuiensis
GTGAGTGAGTGAGTGAGTGTGTGTGTGAGAGAGTGTGAGAGAGAGAGTGTGTGTGTGTGTCTGTGTTAGAGAGTGTGTGTGTGTGTGTGTGTGTGTGAGTGAGTGAGTGAGTGTGTGTGTGTTAGGCTCCGCCCCCTCTGCAGGAGTTTGTGGGCAGCGTTGCTTCAGTCTGATCAGATCGGAGTCACGCGGTGCTGCTCTCTGTCGCTCTGCGCTTTGTGTCTCCGCGTCTCTCCGTCGGTCTGTCCTCAGTGAATGAGCGGGATCACGCGTGTCTTCTGCGGGAATCCAGCAGCCCGAGCGGGTCTGTTTCAGCGCAGGTAAGACCAAGCGATCTGCTCTCTGGCGTGTTTCTGTCACGCGTGGATCGGATACATTAAAGCAGACTGGAGCTTTGGTCTGGATCCGCTTTCAGAACCAGATTCAAATACAAATCCAGACTGATTTCACATGGAGCGGATTCTGTCCGCATTGCTTCATTCATTGGTGTGAAGGTGGTTTGGACGCGACTCGCTCTTTCACGCGCTTTTATGATTCTCTGATGTTCCTGTCAGCGTTTCTGAAATCTGTTTCGACATAACGCGCATTTCTCTCGCTGATTATGACATGCTGGTTTTTCTAAACCGGTGCGAAATTGGTTTATGCATGTGATAATCAATTTCCCATCATAGTTTCTGGCCCAGAATATTTGCTCATTACAGGAGTAGAATCATAATAAAAGGCTGAGATATTCAAACAAGATCCAGAATCGCTTTGTTGTCATTGATTTCATTCGTTTTCTCATTATAGCACATTTTCACAACTATAGAAACTAATAGTTTGGTAAATTCTGGAACAGTTCTGTAAAATGTTTCTCAGCCTTTCAATTCGAATTGAAATGGTTCACATGGTTTCTTCAAAGAAATGAAATGTGATATGGAATTTGTGGCTGAACAAAACCAGAATGTATGTTGCATGTTGGTTTATGAACCATTATGGCTGGTGTGATTGCAGTTGAACACATTCAGGTCTGATTGCACAGTAAATGCATGCAGGTAAAGATGTGGGGTTTGTCTCGGAAGCTCCCAGCAGAAGCACCCTTCCCCCTGAGCAACATCTGAAGGCAAAAACATTCATTGTTCACAAGTGCTGAAGTGTTTTCAGCTGCTGCAGGAACAAAGAGCTTCTGCTTCTCCTGTTGTGTTGTGGGTTTTGACTTGTCAAACTTGTTGCCAGCAAGTCTAACGGCATGACTCGACCCACATTCCCACCGGCGCTTGACTCGTCCTGAGCAAACACAGAAGCGGCCAGAGACACTTCAACCTGCGGTCTATTATTCATCTGTCCTCACGAGCTCATAAACATCATGAAGCTGCTGAGAGGTTGAAGATTGAGAGCTGCTTCTGCAGTTTTCCTCATGAAGTTCCTATCAGACTGTCTGCATTTGTGCACACTCTTAAAAATAATAACATCTTGTTTCCCCAAAGAACCTTTTTGCACACTTAAGCACTGATGTGCATCGGAAAAGCTTTACTCTTAAACATTTCGGGTTCCCCAAAGAACCTTTCAGTGATCAGTTCTTAAAAGTAACTTTTTGTCTTTGAAGAACTTTTTTTCTCTTTAAAGAACCTTTTGTGGAATGAAAAGGTTCCATGGATGTCAAAGTTTCTTCATTGCACCACAGACACGCTTCTTTTTAAGAGTGCATATCAAAGATTATTTGCATTTAAAGACTGCAAAACATAAACTAAGGTGGTTCAGTCCAAATGAAGCAGTGTGAATATAGTTTAAGGGTGAATGTTCATGATATATTCACAACGACTAGTCAGCAAATAGAAAATAAAGCACCATTTGAGGTGATTTTAATGTACTATTTATTTGGCCATATAGAGTTTAAGAAATCATTAGACTCCAGTATCTTTAATTTTTCATAATTTTCCCCAAAATAACCTTTTTTTTTTCTAAGTGTGAAGAGCGTTTTAATATTTCAAAGAACTTCTGTCCACTATAAAGAACTTTTGTGTATTGAAAAAGTTTCATGGATGTTAAAGTAGCATGTCGAATTTGCATTTAAAGACTGTGAAGCATAAACTAAGATGGTTCAGTCCAAATGAAGGACCACTTATTTGGCCATGTCGTTTAAGAAGTCATTATACTTCAGTGTCTTTAATTCTTCAATGTCTTTCCCAAAAGAAAAAAAAAAATCTTAAAGTGAAGAACATTTTAATAATCAAGAGAACCTTTCTCTGCTCTAAAAATCAATGTGCATTGAAAAAGTTTCATATATCTTAAAAGTTCTTCATGCAATCATTAAAGCCTAAAAAAACTTTATTTTTTAAGTGCAAAATGGTTGTTTTAGAGTCTTTAAATGCACATCATTTAACATCTATGAAACTTTTCCAATGCACATTGTTTTTTTCTGTAGAGCAAAAAGGTTCTTTGGAGAACCAAAATGGTTCTAGTTTGTTTTGCAGTCTTTAAAACCCAAATAATCCTCGACGTGCCAGCAGACAGACTAAAACAGAGCCACTGATTGATTCATCAGCGCTTGATTGAAGGGCAGTGGATTGTTGACCTTGTCCCTCTCCAGCGCCACTTTCCCAGGCCGCCAAAATTAGAGGCTGTTCTGTTCTTTCCGTGTCAGGCTTCAGAAAGCGTTCTCACGTTCTCGAAGGCCATCGCCGCCGGAACGTTCTCTGATGGGAGGAATGTGAGGAATGTGAAGGGGAGACTCGCACCACGGTGAGCTTTCCCTCTTTCCACGCCACTTTCCCAGGCCGCCAAAATTAGAGGCTCTTCTGTTCTTTCCGTGTCAGGCTTCAGAAAGCGTTCTCACGTTCTCGAAGGCCATCGCCGCCGGAACGTTCTCTGATGGGAGGAATGTGAGGAATGTGAAGGGGAGACTCGCACCACGGTGAGCTTTCACACCACAACAGCGTCTTCTCGCAGCGCACCAGACACGAGCGATGGTGCGAAAACTCACAGATTTGTTTTCACTCTAAGACATTTCAGATATCTGAGCCACAGTAAGAGTGAGTGTGCAAAACCAATCTTTATGGCCACATTCTCCATTTTTGCCAAAGTAAAATGAATCATTACCTGAGGCTGACACTTCAAACACAAACCAAACTGGACTGAAATCAGCTGCTGTGGTTCATGTATGCAGTCTTATTTGAAAAAGGTCGCGTTATTTCCTGTTTTAACCATCCGTGCCTTTAAATATAACAGCAACTGCTTCTGCGAATAGATTCCTGTATCAAACTGAGTCATTGTGCAAAGACACATTTGCAAATGTGGTTTAGAAACTCGCTCTCAGACTCCAGCACCTGCTGCTCCTCCTTTTTTAGAAAGCAGTGAGCTTATTTCTTAATTAAGAGTCTAAAAATTAATCACATGTGCGCAGCAAAGGTAGTTAATGATCTGAAAGATTTCTCAATCAAGAGCAGACGCCATCTGGTGCTGTCCTTTGAAAACCACTAAGCAAATGTGTTGTGGTCATTAAATATTTGCATGTTAATTTGTTGCATTTAAACACTTTAAACAAGTTGCATGAACCATTCCTAGATCTTTCCAGCTACTGGTTAATGGTTTCAGGGAATGACTTGGAAAGATTCAGATAAAGTCCATGCAACTCATTTAAAGTTGAAAATATGCAGCAAATTAAAATGCATGTATTTAATAACCATAACACATTTGTTTAATGATGCAATCCAAATGACGGTAAATGTGCCTTATGATTGATTATATAAATCATATTCTCCATGATCCTAGCTATATACATTTTAAATGATTTAATTAGCTTTTATTTGGCCTTGTAGTTACTAAGATTCGATTCTTTCTTGTCTCTCATCTGGCAATGTTTTACAGCATCTCTAATTTAACCTCAGAGCTGGAGTGTTTAGCATTAGAGTTGGTAAGATCAGTTCATTTCTGTGAGTTCAAATTGATTTCAACTGGATTCATTCTTGGATTTAACCATTTTAATCTATTTGGCAACAATGGCTGTTTGGTTAAAAATCCTCTGCTTATATTCACCCTCTAAACCACTTCAGGAGTAAATGCATAAATATACAAATGTATAACCGGAACAGCACTCCACTTATATGTGCGCTGAGGTTGTTGGTCCTCGTGTTTGAACAGAATGAGTTTGTTTATGTCCTGATTCCGGCTGTGGTTGAGTTTCATGTTGTGGGCAAGTAAGTCTGTTCAAAGGAAAGCCCGAGAACTGGAGGAGCGGATTTGCGCCTTTTGTTTTTCACTAGTAAGCGTGAAGAACTTTCATCTGATTATTTAGGCCAAAGTCTCTTACACAAATGCATTTCCCTGTCAGAAACACTTGAAATGTACAAAGGGTTTTGGAACGCTTTAAAGAAAAACTTTTTTAGTTTTTTAGTGGCAGCATGGCGATAATTGTAGAGCCCATGTGAAATCAGTTTTACATTTTTATTTTTCTGGACTGTATTTTATCAACCAAAAATGATGCCTATTCAGTTGATTTCATAAAACTTTGACCATTTAATGATTAATTACAATTTTAACCACAAAACCAGTCTTAAGTGTCAATTTTCTGAAATTGAGATTTATACATCATCTGAAAGATGAATAAATAAGCTTTCCATTGATGTATGGTTTGTTAGGATAGGACAATATTTGAAAATCTGGAATCTGAGGGTGCAAAAAAATCTAAATATTGAGAAAATCATCTTTAAAGTTGTCCAAATTAAGTTCTTAGCAATGCATATTACTAATCAAAAATTAAGTTTTGATATATTTAAAGTAGGAAATTTACAAAATATCTTCATAGAACATGATCTTTACTTAATATCCTAATGATTTTTGGCATAAAAGAAAAATTTTGACCCATACAATTTTGGCTATTGCTACAAATATACCCCAGCGACTTAAGACTGCTTTTGTGCTCCAGGGTCACGTATTAGGGTGCTATGAAAGTATTTAATTTGTTCCCAAATGCTGTTTTCATTTTTATGGATTCTGTGTTTTATGACTGAATAAAAAGCTATCGTCGAAAACTGCGGTAATCAAGTTTATTCATAAGACTATAACAGTATAATCAATCTTTTTAAATGTAATCACATCAAAATACACCAGTTACTTTACAATGTTACACAAAGCGTTGCATAAAATTGTCATTTTTTAAATCAAAAATCTCTTTATTGAAAATAATGTTTTAATTAATTAAACAATAATTAGTAAGGTTGCAAAGGGGCGGAAAATTTCCGTTAACCTTCCAAAAAGTTTCCAAAAAAATCCTGGAAAGCTTTCAAAATTTCTGGAAAGTTTTGGAAATGTTCCACCCCTTTGCAACCCTAATAATTAGTAGTAGTAGTTTGAGAAGTTCATTTTACCACTAATATTTCTGTCAGTATTTCTCCCAGTTAAACCAAACTAATATTTTGACCGTTTGCAGTGAAGACCTTTGAGTTTCTGTGTGTTTGATGATTGTTTTAATAGCCATTAACATAAGACTAATTCTCCAATGCACATGCTTTTTCATATCAAACATACTGTATAAACCAGCTGACGATCATCTACACTTTATCTTGTGTTTTTCAGGTGTACAGGCTGCTGATCTCCTGTGCCGCACGCTATGACCAAACCCCATCATCCGTGCTCGGTTGGTTCCACCCGTCTGTAGAGTCCGATCAGACGGGAGCTCGAGGTCTGCGTTAAAATGTCTGCGTGTGGAGAGTTTGCAGAGCACGTGTGGAAACCAGGCTCCTGTAAGAACTGCTTCCATCCGCGCAGCGCTCACGGACAGACCGGCACGGCGGGAGGCGCTGGTGTCCAAACGAGTCTGATCGGAGAAGACGAGGATGGGGTGACGTCTCCCTCTCTGTATAGCAAACCCACCATCGCTGTCAGACCCACCATGATGAACATGGACGTCACAATGGAGGTCAAGACAGACATCAACATGAATACAGAACAGGTAACTGCATGAATGCACTGAATTAACTGAGTAGATGAACTCTTAAAGAACACCCAAAATTGAAAATGTGCTGAAGATGTGCTCACTCACAGGTCATCCAAGATTAGGATGAGTTTGTTTCTTAGTCAGGTTTGTAGAAATGCAGCATTGCATCAGTGTCTCAGCAATGGATGCTCTGCAGTGAATGGAGGACTTCTCCAGATGTTAACTGATGGACTGGAGTGCTGTGGATTACTTGTGGATTATTGTGATGTTTTTATCAGCTGTTTGGACTCTCATTCTGACGGCACCCATTCACTGCAGAGCATCCATTGCTGAGACACTGATGCAGTGCTACATTTCTACAAATCTGATGAAGAAACAAATTCATCCTAATCTTGGATGGCCTGAGAGTGAGCACATTTTAAGCAGATTTTAATTTTTTGGGTGAACTGTTCCTTTAAACTCTTGTTATGGTGAAAGTCAATGATATCTCCAAGGTGGGTTCAGGTGGGTGGGGTTTGGTCAACATTCTCCACTACATGGGTGTAGACTGGAATGTCTTTGTAAACGCAAGATAACAGACTGCCATTCAGCTGTATGCACACTGTACAGGAAGGCAGTGATATAGACACATTCAGGCTGTTTAAACAAAGATAATTAGATTACCGCCAAGGGCATTGAATCATTTCTGTGGCTGACTACAAAGCAAACACACACGGACACAGTTAGTCACATAAAGTGTCTGTGGAGTCAAATAAGATGATTGATTGGTTATTTGTACACGTGAATAATTGTCAATTCATTCAACGCATTGCCTAGACATGCCTGTGAAATTTTACCTGTTTATTCAGTGTGCTTGTTTGTTTATGTTTTGATGTCATGATCTCAAGGTGGGTTTCTTACATTGATGAGTTATAGAGTGTTTTTATTATAAGCCTTTTTAATATAAACACAGTGATCAAGTGTTTGAATTTTTCCCAAACTTATTTATTACTTCTCTATCTCAGAACAACCAGATGACCTCTGTAGGACTGAAGAAAGCTCTGGATTTGGCTCCTCTGTACATCGATAGCAATGGATGTAATAAATCTCTTAGAGAAACCGTAATACAAAACGGCATCTCTGGAAAGAAGTTCTCCCCAAACATTTGTTCTCCCACTGGATTATCCAAGGACTGCATGATTATCAGCAATATAATTATGAGTCAGGAAGAAGGCTGTGTTCCCCACAGTCTGAAAGAGAATGGGAACAGTGGCTCCTATAGACAGATGACCAAAGCGGTCAAGAGCACTTACGCCAATGGAGATCTATGTCTTCATAACGGGACTGGAAACAGTGATGGAGTTACAAGTCCTCTAAGGGCATCTGTAGAGGAAAGGCAAGCCAGAACCGCACCAGGGAATGTGGTTAATGGATCGTCCAATGAGACGCCAGGTACTTCACCATCTCCAATGACTCCAGACTCCTTCCACAAAAGCCTGTCAGACTCGTGCTCCAATCGGAGCAGCGTGGATTCGTTACCAGGACTCCGGAGCCCTCAGAAGTCTCCAGGTTCCACTAGCATTCCACTAAACGGGCTTGAGGAAAGTGAGCCGATCTATGCCGAGAGCACCAAGAGGAAAAGACGACTCAATGCTCAGTGCGATGGGAAGGCTCCGCAGTCCTCCGAGTCTGAAACAGAGGTCAACGTAAGCGACAATCAAAGAGCGACTATTACAGTCATGGCTGCCCATACTGAGGAAAACAACCGGACGTTCTACTTGAGCAGCCCGGATTCTGCCGTAAGCACCCAATGGACCCACTTCAGCCCAACCACGCCCAAAGACCCATCAAGCCCAGCGTTCACTTGGCCAAATGCTCCTGATGCCTTTGAAACAACCCAACCCAAGCCTCAATCGAGTCCCCCGGTTCCCCCTAAGATCAGCACTCGTCCACCAAGACTTGGTACCTCCAGTCTCTCCCTAGTACCGTTACCCGAGCTCAGCTTTCACGTGGTTCTTCCTCCAAATCAAGTGACCTCACAAGTGCACGCCAGTGCTCCAACTCACGCCGTCCCGGAGTGGAGACACAAGTCCCACAGCGCCAGGAGTCTGGAGGGCTGTATTGATGAGGTGGAAGAGGAGGTCGAGTCTGAGGGGACGGCCAAGAGATCGGGCTCTTCTAGTGGGCCGGGCGACTCCATCAATGGTCCTGCTGTTCCTTGCATTGAGTCCAGAGAATGGACGAGCGAGAGCAGTGCGATGCCAGGCACCGCCAACAAAAGCACCAGTCATTTGCATGCGGAGGACAGCAGAGCCAATGAGAGCTTGCTCTCGAGCCCGTCTCCTCTCATTCACTCCAGTGAACCCAACACCAGTTGGGATCCTGCGCCACCTCCGCCACCTCCCAAAAAAAACCACCGGTGAGAGCTACCTACTTATTTTATGCTGTTTGCCATGTTTTTTTTCTAACCCAGATATTAATCAATAGATCGTATTGATACTTGTCCTTTGATATAGTCTTAGTGTTTATGGTGCCTTCACATGCTGTGGTAAATACAAGTTTCCTAGTCATTTTTGGACATGGGTTAGGTAAATTGGACATCAGGGTTAGGGTTGGGTCGGATTTACAACTGGGAAACTTGGAGATAATTTTGAGACCCCAGTTTCCGAGAAATTTTAAACGTAGTGATTGAAGTTTAGCATTTATTGGACTGAAACTTCAGAATCGTGGGTTGAACGTCTAGTTGGTTGTCAACTAATGGGATGCCACATTTTTTTCAAAGTCTATTGGATATTGAATAAATATCGTCAATACATTTAGGATTTAATATGGTTTCCCCAAGAAACAGGCAAGAATGAACCAGTTGTCCTCCATTATTTCTATTGTTCCCAACAACAAAGCACTTGAACATGATAAACAAGTAATTATAACTTCAGAAGTGGGAATGTGGAGATTTTTGATAGCATGTGAAGGCAAAAAAGTACAAACAACCAGTTACGTTTGTTGCCTGGTGTTCCTGAACAGGTTATTTTAAAGGGGTCATATGATGTTGATAAAAAGAACATTGTTTTGTGTATTTGGTGTAATGAAATGTGTTTATGCGGTTTAAGGTTAAAAAAACACATTATTTTCCACATACTGTACAATATTGTTTCTCCTCTATGCCCATTTAATTAAATTCCTTTGAATTTATAACTCACGATTGATCAAAAAGAGTCCAAAAATATAAAACCTACATATTTATTTCTTACAAAAGAGCATACATATTACTCTGAAAATCAAAAAAAAAAAAAAACACTATGTACATTCATTTTAATTGCATAAACTTTCATTCTCAGATAAAAAAAAAAAAGTGAATTTTTTTATGCTGCAATGGTTCGTCAACAGACTTCTGTCCCAAAAATTCAGTCCAAAAGTGTGTGAGATATGGGGAAAAGGAGAAATATATTTTATAAAAGTTTTTGACACTAATACAACTTCATAGATAATTTTACAAAAAAAATTTATTTTGACACTAATGGAACTCCATACATGACTTTTTGTAAAAATGGTTATATCTCGTACAAAATAAGTGTAAAAAATCAGGGAAAAAATCACGTATTTTGAGGGTCTTAAAGCATTTGCAAAGTTTCATACTCTTACTAAAACTATGCATTTTTTAGACATTTTTATGCATCTCTTCCGGACTCAAATGAGTTATGAAGGTTAGGATGGAACTGGTTTTGTTTTAAACGTGTTAACGTATTAAACGTGTTAACCGCTTCACCTTTAGAGAAGCATACACTAGATCAGCTCTCTGCCCTTCAGAGCTGTTTCCATTAGCATGAGCCTTTATTTGTTCTCATGTTTGACTGACTCACAGGAGCATTTCAGGCCAAGAGCAGCGTCACCTCGTCAGAATAAAGTGTTCAGCTCAGATTCGTCTATGGTTCCCATCTGTTGCCGAGTCAACAAACATCCCGTATCTGAGCGGAGCATTTCAGGCCAAGAGCAGCGTCACCTCGTCAGAATAAAGTGTTCAGCTCAGATTCGTCTGTGGTTCCCATCTGTTGCCGAGTCAACAAACATCCCGTATCTGAGCATCAGCCGTATTCAGAGCCGACGCGACACACCATGTGTTTGATATCTGCTGTTTATACCATCAACAGCCGAGGTGTGAATTCAAGCGGTGTGTTTCCAAACAAGAGCTTTTTTCAGCAGATCGCTGCGGTTTGTGGCTGTTGAGACGTGCTGTTGCTATCAGAACCAAACCAAGATAGAAACCAAGAACCATCATCAGATGCAGGAGACTGCACTGAAAAGAAAGTAAATTTCACAGTTAAACATGAAATTTTGGAAGTAAAATGATTGAAATTGTATTTTTCTTGTAAAACATATTCCAATAATCTTTGAAAAATAATTTTTTAAATGTGCAAAACAACATATTTTCAAAATGCAGTCAGTGGGTTAAAATGTATTAATGCAGGGTTTCGCAAAACTGGTTTTTATGAGTTGATGAAATCATGAAAGTGTGAACTGAAATTTAATAAATAAAACCGTAATACTGGAAAATATTTAAATAATTTATTTGTTTTAATAAAAAAAAATGTATCAAGTATTAAATATTTTTAAATATTATATTAAATATTATAAAGATTTTTATAGTATTTAATGTAATTAAAAATATTCAATATTTTATATTTTTATAAATGTATAATATTTGTAATATAGTATTAAAATATTTCACGTTAAATTATTGTATTTTTGTAATATTCAATATAGTATTAAATATAATAAATATTTTTGTGTATTTAATATATTTTGGTATTGTATTATTGTATTATAATATTTAATACATTAAATATTTATAATGTTTTAATATTTAATGTTATGCT
>NW_015542633.1:581927-588601 GCF_001515605.1 Sinocyclocheilus anshuiensis
ATATATATATATATATATATATATAAGATCACTTTGACTCCTTCACCATCCTAAGCCGAGACTAATTTAGTCCAGGTAACCTAGTCATTGGCTGGTTATTATTATTATTATTGGGATACTGTAGCACGGAAAGGTGATCCAGCCGTCCTCAAATGTGGGAGCGTTAAAGCGTGCAGAGACTCGTCTTCTCCAGCCGCTGACGTTCTTCATGAGATTATTTTGTGCTTCAGTAGAGTCAGAAACAGCAGCTCACGCGGTTTCCATAACAAATATTAAATGTGCTCCAGTAACGGCAGATGAATCTGAGGTTAATAGCACTTAATGTCCTGGAAACACGTTATTTATAGAGAAGCAGTATGCAGATATGTAGAGCGTATGTGAATAGAAATGTCCAGAGATTCCCAAACGGCTTCATCAGCTGAAACACTTTGAGCTGAAATATTGTCTTGAAGTCCCCCTTAAATATTTTAATAATTTAACAACACGTTCACACGATTCTCTGATGTAGTTCAATGGGCGCATGACATTCAGATCAACAAATACAATTTTTTTTTTTTTTGTAGTAAGTGCCTCATTTTGTTTTTATTTTAAAATTTATTTTTATTTGACTTTTTAGTTTTTATTCAGTTTGATTGTTTTAAATTAAAATCAGTTTTATTTATTGATTGTATTTATTTTTAATTTTCCATTTTTAGTATTTTATTCATTTGTAATTTTATTCATTTAAAAATTTATTTTATTTCTACATTTTTATTATTTTATTTTTTTTATTAATTAACTATTTGAATTTTACATTTTAATTTTATTAATTTTTTTATTTTAAAACAATAAAAATATTTTATTTCAATTTTACTTGATTTAAAATTAATTCTATTTGAATTTTACATTTTCATTATTTTAATTATTTGTGATTTTTAGTCAATTTTTTTTATTATAGTAATTTTTTATGATTTGTTTAATTATTAGCTTTTCATCAGCTCAGTTTGGGGAACCTTCTTTAAATAACCCATTGTTCAGGAACAGAGAGTGTAAATGGGTGAAGTTATGAACTCATCTTATTAATCATTTATGGAGCAGATGGTTCACAAATCTGCTTTTTCCAGCAGGACGAGCAGAAGCTGGAGGGATTGTGGGTAGTAAAGCATGAACGCAGCGCAGGTAAGCGCAGGTGCTGAGCTGCTCGGAGCTCTTGGGCTGGGTTCTGATGTTTCTCCGTCGTTCCTCTGAGCGTCGGTCGAGGTGAAGAAGCTTCTCGAGCAGTGGAACAGATGAACAGCGCCTCGAGTGTTTGTTTCCGCGCCTCGGGTCGCGTTCTGCTCCGCGAGCGCATGCTGTCAGAGATGATACCAGATCAGGCTGTAAATGCTGAAAATACACACACAGGCTCAAATAGAAGCTGTGATTCACGCTCAGACGCCGATGATCCGCCGGTCCGTCTGCTTCTGAGGTGAGTGACTGCTGCTTTCAGCTCTGTGTGTTTCACTCAGGTCCTGTAGTGCGCCACGCCGCGCGCTGTGTTCAGATCAGACCAGGTGATTGTGAGCCAAAGACCAGCTTTCCTGGACTGAACTAGTCTATAGGGAAGGTAGAGTGGACAAAATAGACTTTTTTCTTTTTTTTTTAATTAAAAAAAATTAAATAATATAATGCTACATTCATTAAATATACGCTATTCTACTATATATTAAATGTTATGAAATATTTAATACATTTAATACTATATTAAGTATTACATCTAAAATATTTGAATACTGTATTAAATATTATATTATAGATATTATTGTTCTGATGTAAATAAAATACTCTGAGTTTAAATGTGTGTGAAATAAAAGGAAAATATTGGTTTTTATTGTTAATGACAAATAAAAATAAAACCATACAAAAAAAAAACATTGAAAAACAAACTTGAAGTAAAATAAACAGAGAGAAAAAAAAGAAAAAGTAGGTGTATATATATATATATATATATAATATGTATGTGACCCTTAAAATTATTTTATGTTAGTTATTTGCCAAGGCAACATTTCTCATTTTCATTTAGTTTAAGTTGATGTAATAAAACAACTACAACTAAATAAAATAAAACTAAAAATGAAAACTATATAGACATATTTAAAAACAAAAAAAGACAAAAACAAATGACAAAATTTACTAAAACTTTAACTAAAATTAAAATGAAAACAGAAAATATAAAAATAAAATCTAATTCAAAATATAAATAAACTATAATAGTATCTGAGTGATGCTTAAGTTGCTACGGTGTTTGGGAGATTGCTGTGACGTTGCTATGCGGTTGCTAGGGTTTTCTGGTGGTTAATGTTTTAGGTGTAAGTTCACACACACTCACACACACTTGCACTCCTCTCACACACTCTCACCCACACTCTCACACACACTCTCTCACACACTCTCTCACACACACTTGCACCCACACACACTTGCACCCACACACACTTGCACCCACACACACTTGCACCCACACACACTTGCACCCACACACACTTGCACCCACACACACTTGCACCCACACACACTTGCACCCACACACACTTGCACCCACACACACTTGCACCCACACACACTTGCACCCACACACACTTGCACCCACACACACTTGCACCCACACACACTTGCACCCACACACACTTGCACCCACACACACTTGCACCCACACACACTTGCACCCACACACACTTGCACCCACACACACTTGCACCCACACACACTTGCACCCACACACACTTGCACCCACACACACTTGCACCCACACACACTTGCACCCACACACACTTGCACCCACACACACTTGCACCCACACACACTTGCACCCACACACACTTGCACCCACACACACTTGCACCCACACACACTTGCACCCACACACACTTGCACCCACACACACTTGCACCCACACACACTTGCACCCACACACACTTGCACCCACACACACTTGCACCCACACACACTTGCACCCACAAACACTTGCACTCACACACACTCTCACTCACTCGCGCGCACACACACACACACACACACACAGGAAGTGCTGCTGTTCTACTTATAGACCGGCTCACCGCACAGAATCATGAGTGTGTTTGTTACAGAATCTTGTTACTTTGTATCACAGCGCTGCTGAATGTTGCATTCTGATTGGCTGACAGCTGTTTCAAGGCTTTAGATGTTCTACAGTTGCCATGAAGCTGTGTATTACTATATAGTTGCTATATATACGTGTATTTTAGTTTATGATTAGTGTTTGAGTCTTTAGTCATTATTATTGGTTTTATGTAAGCAGCACGCCTTTATGGCATGTTCTCGTTTAGATAAGTGTGTGTGTGTGTGTGTGAGTGTGTGTGTGAGTGAGAGTAAGTGTGTGTGTGTGTGTGTGTGTGGAGTGAGTGAGTGAGTGAGTGAGTGAGTGAGTGAGTGAGTGAGTGAGTGAGTGAGTGAGTGAGTGAGTGAGTGAGTGAGTGAGTGTGTGTGTGTGTGTGTGTGTGTGAGAATCTGACCTGTGTCTGTAGTTGAGAGGAAGCTGCGGTGCTTCATCACAGAACATCAGGTGTGTTTGACAGAGAAAGACTGATCTCAGGTCAGTCTGATGCGAGCGTGTAGATCCAGGTCTGATGCACATTAGAGTCTGATGAGTGTGTTTTCACGAGGATGGTTGTGGCAGTAGTTAGCGAGGCTTTTGTCCAGACAGATGACGCTCAGTTTGAGGATGCGGGACGGTCTGTCAGTGATCAACAGAAATGATGTTCTCAACTTCTGTGTCACTTTGAAATTTTGCCTGATGGAGACCTAACCGGTTGAAATGCTGCGTCTTTTCTAATATGTGTGGTTTTAATTTCAGTGTGCAGATGTGCATGTTTTTCTCTTCTTCTGATGTTTATGCACCTGTATTATTCAGTAGAGCTGGACGAGTGATGTTTGATGGCTAGCAGTATGTGTGTAATATATATATATATATATATATAGCAGCTCTAGTGCCCAGCGTGGTTTTCAGATGTGAACATCCGTTGTTTGAGAGATTGTTCAGACTGATGTGTCTTTACCATAAATGACATGAGAGAGAGAGAGAAGTAATGACATAATGACACAACGAGGGAATTCACTTGTTTCCCTCATAAGCACAGACACGGTTGTGAGGTTAAACAGGTAAATGTTGGTGTGTTTGTGCTGTCTGCAGGGTGTGTAAGCGTCTGAGTGGCAGTAATATGGATCTGGAGCGTGTGGGTCAGCAGGGGTCAGTGGAGAATCTCAGCCAGTCACTGCGAGGACTGAACTGCTGCACAAACGCATCCAGCGACACCGGTGAGTTACACACACACCCACTCCATTAGTTAGTCAGTTAGTTATTTACCTTAGTGTTTTTAATCTATTTATTTCTTCATTCATTTATTTGTTTATTTTAATTTATTTAATTATTTTTTATTTAATATTCATTCATTTATTTTATTTATCTTATTAATTTTTGTTTATTTAATATTCATTCATTTATTTTTTTTTATTTTATTAATTTTTGTTTATTTAATTATTCATTCATTCATTTGTATTTATTTTATTAATTTGTATTTATTTAATATTCATTCATTCATTCATTCATTTGTATTTATTCATTTAATATTCATTCATTCATTTGTATTTATTTAATATTTTTTATTTATTATTCATTCATTAATTTTTATTTATTTTATTAATTTTTGTTTATTTAATATTCATTCACTTTTATTTATTTTATTAATATGTATTAATTTATTGTTCATTAATTCATTCATTTGTATTTATTTATTTAATATTCATGAATTAATTTGTATTTATTTAATATTTTTTATTTATTTATTACTCATTCATTAATTTTTATTTATTTTATAAATTTGTTTATTTAATATTCATTCATTTTTATTTATTTTAATTTTTATTTATTTAATATTCATTCATTCATTCATTTGTGTTTATTTTTTTTATTTATTTAATATTCATTCATTCATTCATTTGTATTTATTTATTTTTTTTATTTAATATTCATTCATTCATTCATTTGTGTTTATTTTTTTTATTTATTTAATATTCATTCATTCATTCATTTGTGTTTATTTTTTTTATTTATTTAATATTCATTCATTCATTCATTTGTGTTTATTTTTTTTATTTATTTAATATTCATTCATTCATTCATTTGTATTTATTTATTTTTTTTAATATTCATTCATTCATTTGTATTTATGTAATATATATATTTGTTAATATTCATTCATTCATTCATTACATTTTATTTATTTATTTATTTTATTAATTTTTAGTTTTAATTATTAATTTAATTAAAAAAAAAAAATTTTTTTTATCAATTTTAAAATGTAGGTTATGTATTACTATTAGTATAATTACAATTACAGGATTTTATTTTATGAAATCCCAATTAAATATGAATAAATACAAAACAGATAAACACAAAGTATAAGTTTTTAATATATTTTTCACTCACAATTTCTGCCTGATAAAATATTTCAGAGCTTAGAATAACTAGTTAAATATTATTCATCATAAAATGCCCATTCAGTTTTAAGATTTTATGAATTTATTGAATTTGTCTTGAAATCACACTTTTAAAATGAGGCTTTTTTCCAAAACCTGGTTGTTTAAAGACAAAAACTAAGAATTAAAATGAGAAATATCTTGATTTTTATCATTTGAAATCATTTTAAGTCATGTACAAGCTCTTCCGAACTCTGATGCTTGTGTTCTTCATCAATACAGCTGTCCCAGAATGCATTGCAACAGGCTCTTAGATGGCAGGTGAAGTCGAGGGAAAAATGTATTATAAATAGATTTTATTCCGTACTGAAAAAAAAAGCAATAGGTCTAATTAAAAATTGAGTATTTTCTGTCATGTCTGTCTGTTTGAGTCTTTAGATTGCGTGAGTGACCATTTATGGAGTTTGTGCTCATTTTAAATAGTTTTAAATCAGTGTCATGAGGTGTGATGCTGTCTCTGAAGGGAACGTCCTGTATAGGCAGCAGAGGGATGTTCACTAGGGTTTGATAAACAGACTTCCTCTCCTGATAATCAGCCGTGATGAGAAGGGAACATCAGATGCGGTTCTTCCTCCTGATCTTCTCATCAGCTTCATATGCTGTCGTACTGTAGCTGTATGTAGCGTGTTCCCATAATGCACCGGGGCGCAGAGATAATGGAGGGTTAACTAGAGGAAAGCAGTGTTCGTGTTTATCACGGGGGGTTTTCTGATGGGTTTCTCTCATGATGTCACTAATCTTCATCTCCAGGCCTTAACACGTCACACAAACCACAGAGAGACTCGTCACATGATCTGTGAGTGTGTGTGTGTGTGTGTGTGTGTGTGTGAGAGTGAGGGTGTGTGTGAGTGACTGAGTGAGTGTGTGTGTGTGTGTGAGTGTGTGTGAGTGTGTGTGTGAGTGGGTGAGGGTGTGTGTGTGTGAGTGTGTGTGTTTGAGTGTGAGTGTGTGTGTGAGTGAGTGAGTGAGTGTGTTTGAGTGAGTGAGAGAGTGTGTGTGTGTGTGTGAGTGTGAGTGTTTGAGTGTGAGTGAGTGAGTGTGTGTGTGAGTGAGTGAGTATGTTTGAGTGAGTGAGTGAGAGAGAGTGTGTGTGTGTGTGTGTGTGTGTGTGTGTGTGTGTGTGTGTGTGTGTGTGTGTGTGT
>NW_015542633.1:588617-595501 GCF_001515605.1 Sinocyclocheilus anshuiensis
TCATTTTTATGATGCCATCCATTTTGTTTTGACTGTGTAAAATAGCACGTGGTGTTAGGATAAATAACTGGAAAATTGTAAAAAAGTGTGCATGTATGTGTTTGTGTCCGCATGTGCGTGCGTGTGTGTGTGTGTGTTTGAGTGTGTGTGTGTGTGCGTTTGAGTGTGTGAGTAAGTTAGAATATAGAAACAGAAATGAGGAAGACGAACATAGTTTCATTTCCACTAAACACTTTTTATTCTCTCTCTTGACTGTCTGAAACTAATCATTTAGAAATAAAGCACAATCATATGATTCACTTGATTCTGAATCCAGTATACAGTACATATTTCAAACTCTGGCAATTCAATATTTTACTGTTTTAGTAGCAAAAATCTTCACATAGTGTATAATTCAATATAACACTCATAGTCATGCTGTTATTGTGAATATCAGTCATGTGACCATCACATGTGGCCTCCACATTCTTCTCCCTCTCTTTTTCTCTAGACTCCACTCTCCGCTTAAGCCCCTCCCCATTTCTCAGCAGCCTGTTTGGCTCCGCCCCAGCATCGCCGCAGCCTGACACGTTTCCTAGCAACAGCCTGGCGAATCAGCTGCAGCCGCCTCCGTTACCGCAGAAGAAGCTAGTGAACCGCACCATCTCGGCTCCGAGCGAGTCGGGCGTCAAACCCCTGACCCGCTCCCGCCCGCGCCTGCCCTTCAGCGGCTCCGAGACCAACGTCAGCCGCCCCAGCGCCGCCCCGCTCAGCCCGGTGGAGCCGCGGCCGCTGTACTCGTCCAGCGAGTCTCTGGAGCGCCGCGCGCCTCGTCTGGGGAACGTGACGTCCTGCTCGTCGCCGCAGCTCAACACACCGGCCGCTGGATCCACACTGCAGCTGCACGCGCTGCTCAGGAACATGGACAGCCGCGAGGGTATATACTCGAAGCTGGGCGGCCTGTACGCGGAGTCGCTGCGGCGTCTGGCGCTCAAGTGTGAGGAGCATTTCACCAGCGGCCAGAGGAACACGCTGAGATTCGACGAGAGCAACTGGTCACTCTTCAAGCTGACCTGTAACAAACCCTGCTGCATGTCCGGAGACGCTGTGTATTACTCCGCCTCCTGCGCGTCAGACACACGCAACACATACGCCGTCAAGGTGAGAGGACACACGACTGGTCAGAATGGTGGAATAATTACGATTTTATGTTTTTGAAACCTTCCCACCATTCCCACAGTTGTGCTGCCCAATATCTTTGTGGAAACCTTGATGCACTACCATTCAAACATTACGAAAAAAAAACTTTTATTCATCAAAGCCACATTAAATCAATCAAAAGTGACAGTAAAGACATTTCTAATGTAACGCAAATGATTTCTATTTCAAATAAATGCTGTTCTTTTGAACTTTCTGTTCATCTGTGAATCCTGAAAAATAAAATGCATCATGGTTTCCACAAAAAATATTGTGCAGCACAACTGTTTTCAACATTGATAATAATCAGAAATGTTTCTCGAGCAGCAAATCAGCATATTATTATGATTTCTGAAGATCATGTGACACTGAAGACTGGAGTAATGATGCTGAAAATACAGCTGTGCATCACAGAAATAAATTACAGTTTAACAGATATTCACATAGAAAACAGCTGTTTGATATTGTAATAATATTTCACAGTTTTACTGTATTTTTAATCAAATAAATGCAGCCCTGGTGAGCAGAAGAAGCTCCTTCAAAAACATTATCAAATCTGGTAACTCTTCAAGCTTTTTGGTATTCATAATGTATGTTGTAATGCATAATGTAATTTCATAAATAATTGCAACTAAAATTAAAATGCATTGTAAAATTTGTTTTTGTCATGTTTTAATGCATTATACTTTCTAAATGTGCAACGATGAATAGATAAGTACTATGTCAATGCATTAAGTCAAGTCACCTTTATTTGTATAGCGCTTTATACAATACAGATCGTGTCAAACAGTCAAACAGGAAAATAGTTTGTCAATAATGCGAGAGGACAATAACAGCCATTTTTCAGCTGAAGTCAGTTCATTGATGATTCAGTTCTCTTCCAATAGTGTCTGTGCAATCAGTCAAGCGTCCCCAACTAAGCAAGCCAAAGGCGACATTATAAGGTGCATTACAAGACAGTAATTATTGCATTAAATGCGTTATAAATGTTAAATATTAAAATATGTATATTTCACTTTTCAAACAAAGTGTCACCAAAATCTTTTAAACAAGCATTTTCTGTAAAGTTGCTTTGAAACAATGTATTGTGAATTGAGTTTATCATTGCATTGATATTTATCGTTGTAACATGCCTGTTTTCTCTGTGTGTTGGTCAGATCTGTAAAGGCCAGGCACCGGACAGTAAGCAGGTTCATCTGTACGGTCTGTCGGTGCAGCAGAACGTACCGCCTCACTTCAGCCTGCAGCAGGACTGCGGTCACTTCATCGCGTGCGTGCCGCGGAGCATGCTACCCAGCGAGGAGAGCGGTCCGGCCGAGCAGGAGCGCGTGGTGGTCATCACACGGGACGTCCCGCACCAGAGCGTGGCGGATTTCGTCCGCGAGTGGGAGTCGTTCCACCGCGCGCAGCCAGAGGTTTACGAGCGCCGCGTGTGTTTCCTGCTGCTGCAGCTGTGCGCCGGACTGGAGCACCTCAAAGCGCACGGGGTCACGCACCGCGACCTCTGCATGGAGAACCTGCTGCTGGTGCATCACCGGCGCTCCGACCCGCAGCAGCACAGCCTCCCGCGCCTCCTCATCAGCAGCTTCGGCAAAGCGAAACGCCGCGACGAGGATGCAGTTTGCACCGACCCGCGTCTGAAGCGGGATCACGCCCGCCTCGCGCCCGAAATCGTCTCGGCCGCGCAGTACCGCAAATTCGACGAGTTCCAAACTGGCATCCTGATCTACGAGCTCCTGCACCGCTGCAACCCGTTCGAGGCCACGCCCACCAAATGCGACTACAGATGCGACGAGCTGCCGCCCATCCCCAGCGCGTCCATCTACTCGTCCGGCCTGCAGAGACTCGCGCACCTGCTGCTGGAGCCCGACCCTGGACGCCGCATCCACATCCAGGACGCCCGGTGCATCCTGCAGGCGCTGCTGTGGGGCCCGCGGCGGGATCTGCTGGAGTGCGGCGGTGCGCAGAGGCTGGAGCCGAGGCACGACGGGCTGCTGAACTGGCTGGACGTGAAGCGCGCGCTGCTGATGATGAAGTTCGCCGAGCGCTCGCTGGAGCCGGAGAGGAACGCCGAGCTGGAGGACTGGCTCTGCTGTCAGTATTTCTCCAGCGCAAACCCCAAATCACTGTGTCAGACCGCTGAGCTGCTCTACAACCTGCGCTTCACGCACTGAATGATGGCCGTTAATGTGCCTCGTGAGATCAGACGTGTCGAAACACTGCGTGTCCTTCACTGGAATCAAGCACCAGCAGCCGGACGCTCGTGTTTTAACATTCCACCGTTTCATTTCACCTTTTCTAATGTATTTCTGGCTGGTTTTATCACGTGCTTTCAGAGTGAATCTCACCATGTCTGAAATATGCAGATCACGTTTCACTCAAAATTTAAAATGTATATATATATACACACACTACCGGTCAAAAGTTTGGGATCAGAACGATTTTTAATGTTTTTTACAGGAGTTCACTCACAGCACACTGCTGTTTCTGTTCAGAGTCATTGTGTGTATCGGCATAATCTATGGGGGCTTCCAAATGATTGATGGTTCTTTTGTTCTTCGGTCTCACTAAAACTTGGCCCTTAAAGATGAGAAACAATCATTAGTTTGGGCTACAGCCAAGCAATTTCCTAAAGTAAATGGGGTAAAGCTTCACAGTAACAGTCTTCAATGAAAATTTACAAAAAAAGATTGCAAGTGAGCGGCTTCACTGCACAGGATAATCCATACTCACAAGGCCCTTTCCCATCTGGGTATTAACATGCCATTTACATGCATATATTAAAAGCCAAGTGTAAATGTACCTGAGACACATTGTGATAAGATCACTGAACCACATTTGACAAAGGTGTAAATGCTAATACACTTTTTCATTATTTGCAAACACAGCCCAGTTAAAGAATATGCAGACACTATTTGAATACAAAATGTATGTTAATGCCAGGTGTAAAGGGGCCCATGCAAAAGGAAAAGGCAACAAACATTAACGAATCAAGGACATTAAAACTTTAAAATAATATAATTTATGTTATTAGTTATTATTTTATATATATATATATATATATATATATATATATATCAAATGGGTATAATATATATATATATTTTTTTAAATTCTTTTTCTTTGCATGATTTAGGAAGTTTTGCATGAGTATTTTCATGACAATTTCTTAATACAGTAATGATAATCATGTTGTTTCGACACAGTATTTTTTTTTTTTTTACTTTATTAAAATCAAAGCAAAAGAAGCAGTACAACATGTGTTCTTACTGTAAGTGTATTTATTTTTTTTGGTTGTGGGAAAATGTATTTAAATGTCATGAAAATAATAGGATATAATACAGTCTTTCCTTTATGTAGAAAACGATCGTTTGGTTTTGAGGTGAAGTGTGATCTGCAGAAACAGTATTAGATCTTGAGTTTCTTCTGGAACACTGTGATGACCGTCTGCTGTCCGTCTGTCCTGAAGCCTCATTTCTATAAAACCGACTGTAGATTCGTCCGAGAACATCCCGTCTCAGAGGAACACGAGGCTCTGATTAAACTTCCTGTTTGTGAAGAGAAGCCACTTCCTGGTGCAATATTTCTAGCTTCCGCTGCTTCTGCTGGACACTCGCTGTCAAAATGTGACGAACTGTTTTTTTTTTATGTTGATTTATTTCGAGTGCCTTTTGTGATTTATATTTTGAGGTTGCAGCCGATTGTAAATCATTTCGAGCTTAATGTAGATGAAACTGTGAGTCTGGAATTTCACAGAAGATCTTCAGGTGGAACCGAAATGGGGTTTTTTGTACATAAATTGTGAAGCAGGTCTTAACAGCGGCACATTCGGGGTGTGTTTATATGGTTTAACCCTCATTTTTATTTTGGTCTGATGATTTTTATTTGCAGGCGCCAGAAACGCAGCATGCTTCAGTCTTCAGAAAAACTCTTAAAATGTTTTAATCGAAACAAGCCACTGGACAGAAACACACACATGCACTGTAACGTCCTGTATTAATATACTGTGTGTCAAAGACTTCTGCAGCATACAATAAAGTCTCAAATATTTTCACATATTACTGATGTGCTTGTATCTCTGAGTGAATAAGGCTTTTTAAAGGAATGGTTCACCTAAAAATTAAAATCTACACTCAGGTCATCCAGGGATGTAGATGAGTTTGTTTCTTCATCAGATTTGTAGAAATGTAGAACTGCATCAGTGTCTCAGCAATGGATGCTCTGCAGTGAATGGGTGCCGTCAGAATGAGAGTCCAAACAGCTGATAAAAACATCACAATAATCCACAAGTAATCCACAGCACTCCAGTCCATCAGTTAACATCTGGAGAAGACAAAAGCTGAAACAAATCCAGCATTAAGATGTTTTTAACTAAAATACCATAGAGTTCATAATCCATAATAACGCTTCCTCCAGTGAAAAAGTGCATCTGCTGTTGTCTCTCACATCAAAATCCAGCCACATATTAGTTTAGAGCTGTTTAAACGCTGCTTGATCTGTGCAGATTTCTCTCCTGATTCACACCAGAACACTTTTTCACTGGAAGAAGAGTTATTATGGACTCAATGTATTTGAGTTAAAAACGTCTTAATGCTGGATTTGTTTCAGCTTTTGTCTTCTCTTAATGTTTTTTACAGGAGTTTCTTCTGCTCATCAAGGCTGCATTTATTTGATCAAAAATACAGGAAAAAATGTAATATTGTGTAATATTATTATGATGTAAAATAACGTTTTTCTATTTTAATATACATTAAAATCTAATTTATTTCTGTGATGCGCAGCTGTATTTTCAGCATCTTCAGTGTCACATGATCTTCAGAAATCACTCTAATATGCTGATTTATTATCAGAGCTGGAAACTGCTGCTGCTTCATATTCTTTTATATTTTAACTACATTAAACTAAAGGGGAAAATATCTACTTTAAACAAACATCAGATTAATATTTTTGCCATCAGTGTTGCACAAAATGAGAATCTCAATTATGTTGTTTATTATAAAAAGTGCATTATAAATTTTTTTTTTTTTTTTACATTTGTTTTTATCACTGATTTATTCACATTATCTAAGAAAATCATACATTTTGCATTAAGAAAATCATAAAATTATTAAAATAAAATAAAATGTGTTGTTTATAAACTGTTTCATACATACTGGCTTATTGAAATACAGCACAAAAAATTTAAATAACTTTGATAAATCATTCATTACCATCTCAATTACATTGAGGTAATTGCACCATTAAATTAAGATAAATTTGCAATAAATGCAATAATAAAACTAAACAACTCTAATATTTTTTTGGAACCCGTGATAATTTTTTCAGGATTCTTTGATGAATAAAAAGTTAAAAAGAAGAGCATTTATTTAAAATAGAAATCTTTTCTAACAATATACACTACCGTTCAAAAGTTTGGGGTCAGTACATTTTTATTCTTTCTTTTTTTGAAAGAAATTAAAACTTTTATTCAGCAAGGATGTGTTAAATTGATAAGAAGTGATAGCAAAGATTTATATTGTTGGAAAAGATTTCTATTTTGAATAAATGCTGTTCTTTTGAACTTTTTATTCATTAAAGAATCCTGAAAAAAGTATCTCCAAAAAAATATTTGGCAGCACAACATTGATAATTCTAATAATAAATCAGCATATTAGAATGATTTCTGAAGATCATGTGACACTGAAGACTGGAGTAATGATGCTGAAAAT
>NW_015542633.1:595623-616263 GCF_001515605.1 Sinocyclocheilus anshuiensis
TGGATTATTGTGATGTTTTTATCAGCTGTTTGGACTCTCATTCTGACGGCACCCATTCACTGCAGAGCATCCATTACTGAGACACTGATGCAGTGCTACATTTCTACAAATCTGTTTTTTTTTTTGTTTTTTTTATATTAAACTCAATTTTTAAAGTCAGTTTAATATAATTTCAGGCAGCAGATGAATTTAAGTTTTTAAGTTGAAGTAGGTGGAGATATTTTTGCTATTGAGTGTTTAGGGCCTTGAGCATTAAATGATTGGGAGTGACTGATCTGGACGTGTGATTTGACTGATTTGTTGGCAGGTGAACCTGGTCAAAGTACATGAACACATGAGGATGAAGTGCTGAAGATTCACTGATAACAATGTTCAAAGTCTCATTACAAAGCCGCTCTGACTCACTCCTGATTGTCTGCTGTTTGGCTCACGGACGTTCAACTTTGGATTCTGCAGAGAAAATGTCTGGCTGGATTCCCCCAAATCTGCCCGGTGATTCCAGACACACACACACTCACTCACACTCACTCACTCACACACACACACACACACACACACACACACACACACACACACACACACACATATATAATGAAGTAATAACATTTATTTAAAAATATGTATTTGAAGTGCATGAATTTACTATGACTACACTGAAATATTTTTAATTAATGCATTTAGTACTTGTTTTGATAGATGAATCTTTTCTAAACGTTCTCTGTGACAACCACGTGACCTTCACCGTCTCAAATGCACATAAATAAAGTGTCAAAACATCATAACACATTCACGCCTCAAAATGCCATCCGCTTCCTCTCAGTAATTTTCCACTCGCTGAACAAACGCCTCTGCGCGTCCCGTCCGCGTACTATAGCGAAGGATCAGCTCATGAATATTAATGACGCAGGCACACGCTCGCACATTCAACCGAGCCGATTCGCTAAAAGCGTTCGCTTTTGAATATTAATGAACCACGTGACGGGACGCGCGGCGCCTATCGCTGCCGGACGCCATTACGGCTCGATGAATATTCATGAGCCGCGCCTTCGCCGTAGTAGCGCGGATCGTGTGTTTGTCGCGTCTCCGCCTCTCGGCTCCTCACTTATTGCCGACCGCAGACGAGCGCACACAGGCCGCCGTGAACTCTCCCGAGGCCGGATGGTAAAATCCAACCTCCAGCGGATCCTAAACAGTCATTGCTTTGCCCGTGAGAAAGAAGGAAATAAACCGTGTGAAGCTAGCAGCATCATGGAGGCGCTCAGTAACAGTATTAACGACATGATGGGAAGGTGAGAGACTTCCAGGCCTTTAACAGCCCGTTCACACACCCGATTGTTCTCTAATTGTACACTCGGCGGTATATAACTATATTTTCGATTGATTAACGCTCTTATTGTGTTGATTTCGTTATAAAGTCGTGTTGTTCTGTGCTTTGACGTCGAAGGCCTCGTTTTCGCACGTACGTCACAGAAGCCGTCGTGACGTCATCCGCCTCGGGCCTTTGATCGCGCCGACATGCGTTTAGTTATTCAAATGTGTTTAGTCACATAGTGTTGTACTGTGTTTTATTTCGTGTTTTTTAAATTAGATTAGAAATGAGGTTAGATGAGATCTTATGCAACAGCCACGTCTATTGCACATTAATGTTTTATGACTTTATTAATCGCGTTTTGTGGCTTGATTGCATGTGACCTTGAAAAGAACGTGAAATGTTTGTGGTATTTATATTTATTTATTTATTTATGTTGCGATAAGGTAAGAAATATTCACTGTTCTGTCTCTTCTTCCTGCTTTTTTGTAATATCTATTGGGACAAAGTGTGAAAAATGACTAAATTGTATCAATAACCATTATTAAGTGTCTACAGAATACTACACGGGGTTTGTCTGTTTGAGAAGGGTTGGAAAGATATAAGCTGAACATTGCATTTACCTTTGAATTTTGTGGACTATAAAAAAGATATTATTTGGGATTATTATATGCATGCATGCATGCACGTAAAATCATATTTGGACAATATTTAGTTTCTATTACCAGGATTAGTATCAAGTAAAACTAACCATACAAAAATGTTTTACTAGTTGCCAAGGCAACATTTTTTAGTTTAACTTGATATAGTAAAAAAACTGAAAATTAATTAAAAAAAATAATATAGGCATTTAACCCCACCCCAAATAAAAACGTCAAAACACAACAAAATTACTAGCATTTTAACTAAATAAAAATTAAAATACAAAATATAAAAATAAATTCTAATTTATAAAATATTAATAAAAATTATAATAGTTTCTCATTTATATTTATTAAGTTTTTTCTACTTGTACTGTATGTGTATAATTTTTTTTATTTTAATCTAATTTGTATTTATTTTTGTTTATTTAGTTAATATTGCTAATAGTAGGGAAATGCCATACACATAAAAAGAAGCACATTTCTTACATTTTATAAATGACTTTAGATTACCCAATGTTTTTTGGGAAGAAAAAAAAACAGCTCTGAAATGTAGGTTGTCTTTTCCTGGCAGCTAATGTTTGTAAAAATGTGTGTGTAATTCCTGTTGACGCTCATAGAGCAGTGTGTGTCTCGGCTGATCGACTTCCTCTGCTGTGTGTGTGTTGTGTCTGTGGTGATGTTGTATTTCTGTGTTTCTCCTCAGTCTGTCTCTGTGCTGTAGTAGTTCCACTGGTCCAGGGCCTCTGTGGTGCTCCTGATGCCCCTCACCCACCTCTGAAGATCCCAGGTGGGCGAGGGAATGGAGCACGGGATCACACATCCACAGCGGCACCACCGCAGCTGTACTCAGTGAGTATCTACACACTGCACACTACAAGCCACACTCTATACACTGCATACTGCTCGCTACATACTACACTCTACAAGCTACACACTGCATACTACATACTGCGCACTACACGCTACATACCACACTATACACGCTGCATACTGCACACTACATACTACTCTCTACACACTACAAGCTACATACTGCACACTACACGCTACATACCACACTATACACGCTGCTTACTGCACATTACATACTACTCTCTACACACTGCATACTACATACTGCACACTACACGCTACATACCACACTATACACTCTGCTGCTCAGGAATATACTGTATCCTGTGTCTGTGTGTCCCTAACAAACACGTCTTCTGATTGGCTCCACAGGACAGGAAGTTGACTGTGACCGAAGAGCCTGCTGGGGCCGGTTGCCCCCGGATACTGCACTTTCAGAGCTGGCCCACCGTTTCCCGGGCGATCAAATGGGAGGCGGTGCTTCGAGGCCCCGGCCTGTTCGTGGAGATTCCCTGCGAACCGTTTCCAGAGGGCAGCAAAGAGAGGTGAGCGCCTAGCAACCACCATAGCAACACCCTGACAACCACCCACAACATCTAGAGCAGGGGCCTGGGACCTCTAGGGGCCACAAGGGAGGGCTGGGGGTCCGTGGAAATGTTTAGAGAGAGAGAAAAAAGGGAAAATAAAAAAAATAAGAGTAAAATAAATTTAAAAAGTTGAAATCAATAAAAATGAAAGATGAAATATAAATAATAAAAAATGAAATTAAAATAAATTGAATTTTAATTTTAAATAAATTTAAATGTAATTAAAAAAATTAAAATAAAATATTACAGCAAAATAATATATATGATAGAAATAAAGTATTATATTAAAATAATTAGTAAAAGTGAGATTTAAATTAATAAATAATACAAATTGGATAAATTAGATTGAAATAATGAAAAAAATAGACTAAAAATATAATTAGATAAAAAAATGAAATATTAGATTAAAATAGAAATAGAATATTAAATGGTAAATAATACATAATGTAGTATAGTACATAAAGATATCTAATATAAATTATTTTAAAATAAATAAGAAATTAAATAAAGTACATTAAAATTAAATATTAGATTAAAATAAATTTAAAATATTTAAATTAATAAATACAAATTTGAATAAAAATAAATACAAATTTGACATTAAATATAGAATACAAATTAGATTAAAAACATTTTTTTTTAAAGTACTATAACTAGAAAAAAATGTGATTTTTCCAAATAACATTTTACAGGTATTTATAGCTTTTTTCACAGTATAATTTGGGTTTTTATACATTTTAATGCTTAATTCTTATACACGTTAGGATGGGGCTCCTCCATGGCATCTAGACTGCCGTTCAGCACAAATCTAGTTGATTTATCGTATTAATCCCGAAGCGCTTGTGTGTTTCTGCTGTTTCCAGCTTCGTCTCTCTGCTGGAGTTTGCTGAAGAACATCTGAAAGTCGTCAGTGTGTTCGTCTGCTTCTATAAGAACAGGGACGATCGTGGTATGTCAGACTCTGCTCAGACCTCCGTCTCTCATGCGTGTGCTGCACTGACGTGTGTGTGTGTGTGTGTGTGTGTGTGTGTGTGTGTGTGTGTTCCTCTTCTAGTGAAACTGGTGCGTACATTCAGCTTTCTGGGCTTTGAGATGGTGAAACCGGGCCACGCTCTGGTCCCCGCTCGACCTGACGTTCTCTTCATGGCCTACAACTTTGACAGGGATTCCTCGGACGAAGATTAGTCTCCTCTCATTCCTTCATCAGACGCGCTCCGTCTACAGGCTTCAGACGGACCCGCGCAGTCGTTGGCGTGCTGTTTGACTCGTTCGTCAAGTGAATCGGTTTGCTTTTAATGCTTGTGTTTTTGTTTCTACAATGTTTGATTATCTGGAATGTACAAAAGGTCATTTCTGCATTTGATTGGATGTTTATTTCTGCTCTTTAATGGGTTAGTTCAGCTAAAAATGAAAACGCTGTCATTAATTACTCAGCATCGTGTCGTTCGAAACCCGTAAGACCTTCGTTCATCTTCGGAACACGATTTAAGATATTTCTGATGAAATCTGAGAGCTCTCTGAGCCACCATAGACGGCAAGACAAAGCAGTCCGGTGTGACATCAGCGGTTCAACTGTGAAGCTACGAGAATAAAAAATAACGAATTTATTCCAAATTTTCGCCGGATCTGGGTCAGCGCAGGCACACGCTCTCGTGTCGTGAACCCGCGTCCAAAGTGACGCAGTAGAGACGAAAATGTGGAATAAAGTCGTTATTTTTGTTTTCATTGCGCGAAAAAGTATTCTCGTAGATTCGTAGCTTCACAGTTGAACCGCTGATGTCACACCGGACTGCTTTGTCGATCATCTTGGTACTTTTCTGGACCTTGATCGTGGTAGTTACCTTGCCGTCTATGGAGGCTCAGAGAGCTCTCGGATTTCATCAGAAATATCTTAAATCGTGTTCCGAAGATGAACGAAGGTCTTACGGGTTTCGAACGACACGATGCTGAGTAATTAATGACAGCGTTTTCATTTTTAGCTGAACTAACCCTCTAATGTTGAAGCCCGTGATTGTAGGTTTCTGAGGCGTTCAACGTTTACGGTCCGTTTTTACCTCGGAATGCCGTTTGTAGTTTTTCAGACACGTTTTGGAGTGAATCGTGATGAATCTTTAACGTGTGATTGATTGATTTCTCTCTGAATGCGACTCGACTGGTACAAACCTTGATGGGAAACGAAGTCGACGCATCCAAAGCTCTCGGTCTTGATTTTGTATATCAGAAGCGTGTTTGGGTTTCGTTGTGTGTCGCTGTGCTGTTACTCGCGTTCCTCTATCGTTTATTTCTCGCATCGTTTGGAGCCTCGTTCTCCTCTGTAGTGGTACATATACAGCTTCTGTGATAATAAAAATATTATTTAAAGACAGACGTGTGTTATGTGCTTTCTTATCCACATGAGGTTTCATTTTCTATAATGTCAATGCTCTTGATTTTGATTGGATATTGAGTTTGTTTTTATTTATTTAAATGTATTTATTTGAATTATGCATTTTAATTTAATCTTTTTCATGTAATTATTTATTATTCTAATTAATTATTGTAACTTCATTTATTTATTTCTCTGTGTTTATTCATTCTCTTTAATACGTCTAATTGTTATTTATTATTCAGTTTATTTTATAATCTAAATCTATATAAACGTATTTTTATTGAATCAAATTTTTTTTAATGTATAATTACTATTCTAATTATTTATTGTAATCTCATTTACTTCTCTTTATTGTTTATTCATTCTCTTTAATATGTCTTAATTGTTATTTATTATTCAGCTTTTTATAATGTAATTAAATCTATATAAACTTATTTTTATTTAATCTATTTTTTAAATGTTTTTGATGCATAATTAAGTTATTATTCTACTTATTTATTGTAATCTCATTTATTTATTTCTCTTTGTTTATTCAGAGTTCAAAGTCGTTCGTTGTTACAGATGCCGAGTAATTGCACAAGATTTATTGTTTAAATATTAACATTTTATTTTTAATATTAATTATTATATTTATTTTTAATTATAATAAAGTACTTGCTTTTATGGAAGCTCACAAAACTTCAGAGTAGTCTGAACATACTGTAACTTATGCAAATCCATAAAATTTTAATGCATTTATGGTCACAAACATTCCGTGCAGTCGTATGCATAAGTTAATACATTTCATAAAAGCTTTTCAGGTAGTTGTAGATTTACATGCAGTCCTACAGACGTTGATTCTGAAAGGTTACTCGGTTTGAGTGGCATTAACTAGTTCTCTAGTTTTGGTTAGCGCCTGGCTTGACCCTCCAGCAGAGGTCAGCAGAGTTTGTTCATTGATGACCTTTCTATAATGAGATGCTAATTTCCTCCACATATGCACAGAATAATTCAGTTATGATAAAAACTAAAACAAAACCCTGATTCTGAGATCAATGCGGTTTATGAACGTTGATTTTTACTTCCTAAATGATCTCTATTTCTCTTAAATCATCTTTCAGCAGTTCACTTAAACAGCCATAAATCATTTCATAGAACAAATGTAATAATCCCTCTATTAATATGAGCTCACAAAAACCACGTGAACAATAATAATCCAAAATAATTCATTATTAATCAATATGGTATTGTTAATTAATATTAATAATATGAATTATAATTGTAATAACTACTATTATAATTATCCTAATTTATATTTGTAATCATAAAGTAATATGCTATTACATATTAATAATTAGTAAGATTAATTGTAATACATTTTATTTACTAATATCATTAATAAATAATTATGAATAATAATACATCGAAAAACTGTTTAAAATAGTTTTAGAAAACTCATCAAAGACAAACATTACGGTTACGGTTTTACAAATAACAAAAAAATTGCTTAATTTTAAAGCATCTGTCTTTCCCCACATATTTTCATCATCGTCATGTTATTTTAATTATTAATTTATTTTAATCTAATTAATGTAATATTTCATTAATTCATTCATTATTATAATTATTTATCTGATTTATTTACTTATATTAATCCTATTTTCTATTTTTTCTCTAATCTTTTTAAACGTCATTTATTATTGTTTTTATTTATTTATTTTAATAAGTATTCAGATATATGAATCTTATGATACATTAATCTCATGTTTACTCTAATCTTTTTTAGATGCCCTTTATTATTGTTTTTATTGATTTATTTGTATACTTATTCAGATATATATGATACATTAATCTCATTTTGACAGGTTTTCTCTTTAGAATATTTTTAAAGCGTCTCTGTCTCTTTAAAAGCAGTCCCCCCCCGCATATTTACATTTCGCGAGATTTCCCAAGGCCTCGCGAGACTTGGCGTGACCCCCGTTTGCGAGACGCGCGTTTCCCCCGCAGAGGAGCACGCACAGACGCCCCCGACGCCCCCCAAACATACGCACTTTCCGCGCTCGCTCTGCTCTTGACGCTCGGCGGTTGGTTGACGCGGAGCGACGATGTGGATCCAGATCCGGACGATCGACGGCAAAGAGACGCGGACGGTGGAGGATCTGTCGCGCCTCACGAAGATCGAGTCGCTGCGCGTCAAGATCCGCGACATCTTCCACGTCAATCCCGAGCAGCAGAGGCTCTTCTACCGAGGAAAGCAGGTAAGAGAGCCGCGCGTCACGCTCGCAACGGATCCGGATCCGGATCAATAACGCTCGCTCGCTCGCGCTGACTGACAGCTGGATGTCGCGCGTGTTTCTGACACGTTTATGTAAACACGCCTCATGTGTGTGACTTACTCTAGTCTAACTAGTCTAACTAGTATCACTCATACTGGTTAAGTCAAGACTTTAAACTCTTTTAAATGTCACGGACCCCCAAATGTGACCATCCTAAAATTTATGAAAAACCCAATACTGTGAAAAATATGCATTAAAAATTACTTGAAAAATACGTCCCGGAACTATAGTATGGAAGGCCGTTTCCGCCACTGAAACAAAAATAAATAAAAAAGGTAATTTTTTTTTCTCACAATTGCAAGATAAAACTATTCAGATTTTTATCTCGCATGTTTGACTTTTTTTCTCAGATTTGGGAGATATAAACTCGCAATTGCGAGAAATAAAGTCAGAATTGCGTTTTTTTTTTTTTCAGAATTGCGAGTTTATATCTCACAATTCTGAGAAAAAAAGTCAAACATGCGAGATAAAAATCTGAATAGTTTTAGTCAGAATTTTGAGATATAAACTCGCAATTGCAAGGAAAAAGTCAGAATTGCGAGAAATAAAATTAGAATTGCGGGTTTATATCTCACAAGTCTAAGAAAAAAACGTAAAAAACGCAAGAAAAAAAATCTGAATTGTTTTATCTTGCAATTGTGAGAAAAAAGTCAGAATTTTTGAGCTTATCACTCAATTCTGACTTTATAACACGCAATTGTGAATTTATATCTCACAATTCTGAGAAAAAAAGTCAAAAATGCGAGAAAAAAGTCTGAATAGCAAGTTTTTATCTTGCGATTGTGAGAAAAAAAGTCAGAATTTTGAGATATAAAGTTGTAATAACCTTATTTATTTTTTATTCAGTGGCGGAAACGGACTTCCATACTATTGTTTCTCAGTCGGGCAGTTCACTTCCAGAATAAAAATCTCCTGATCATTTACTCGCCCTCATGTCATCCCAGATGCTCATGTCTTTCTGTCTCATGATGATATAAAGGAAAGGTTTGTATAAAACTCTTCTGTCTGTCAGAAAGCACACAAATCTGTTTTTGTAAACATCATTTTTTGTGTTTAGACTTTATTAAAAGACATTTGAAGTAACACGTTTATTTATAAAGCACATCTCAGACAAGCGCCCTATGATTTCCGCAATACTTAATAATAATAATTATTATTACTATAACAAAATTATTCAAACTTTATCATTTTTTTATGGAATATCAAACCATTTTTCTTCCACATTTTAACTTTAATTTTAAATTGGAATACTGAAAAATTTCGATGGAAAAAACGGAATTTGGGGAATAGAAAAAATACAAGTCTTAAAATTGTCATTTTTATTGAACTTTTAATAAATAGTTGTTAAATTGTATAAAGTTGAATCATTTCAATTAATTAGGCATGCTTTCTGATTACTAACATTTAATTTAACCATTAAAACAGAATCTAGAAAAAATTAAAATGGAATTTGGGTCCTATTCAAAGTGCATTACATAAAAATGAATTGAACAAACAGTAATCATAAATTCAAATAAATAAAAAAGTAAAAATGGAAGAAAAACAGATTAAATGTACTGTAGTTGTGGTATTTTTGTCATCATCAAATTCTGATTGGCTGTCAGAGTGATTCCAACCATACTGTTCATCGGTGTTGTTATCGTTATAGTTGTGCTGTGGGCTCATTATTTTCATAGATTAGAATGATCATTAAAACTGTATTGTTATAGTTACTGTCCAGTGTTTCCAGTGAGTGTGTGTGTGTGTGTGTGTGTGTATGTGTGTGAGAGTGTGTGAGTGAGTGTGTGTGAGTGAGAGTGTGTGTGTGTGTGAGAGAGAGTCTGGAAATGCTTTGTGCGTGAACATCCAGACAAAGCAAGCGTCATATTTTGTTTTCCTAAAGAGCTTCTTGGCTCTCTGTAAGGCTAATGTTGCTAAAGCTGCCATCGTCTCTGCCTGTTTTCACTAATGCTGCCTTCATGTGCTTCCAGAATGATCGTAAATAGGAATGTTGTAGTTAAAAATTGCATTTGGAAGCAATGTGAAGTCAACCGCTTGAATTTGTCGAGCTCATGATGTGATAGCACGCGAAGGCACCATGAGACCAGCTATGTCCCCGCTTTCTCCCCGTCTGTGTAATTCATAAACGCGCATTTGCTGCACAGTACAGTCAGATTGCGTGATATTGTCCTGTCTTCTGAAAAGGAAGGCGGAGCACCAGCTCATTTGCATTTAAAGGGACAAACACAAAAACGGCGCGTTTTGGTTCATAAGGGACATAATAGGTCACCTTTAAGAAATCCTACAAACAGTGTTTTTTTTTGTATCATTAATCTACTATTAAATACTGTAAAAGTATATAGTTATAAAACTGTGTACTATAATTTTTTAGTTAATATTTTGAATACGTTTTTTATTTTCATTTTAAAATTTTAGTAATTTTGTGTCTTTTTTAGTTTTTTTTAAATATGTATATATAGTTTTTTGTAAGTTTTTAGTTTTATTTTATTTAGTTTTATTTATATTAGTACTTCAACTTAAACTAAACGAAAAAATTTTGTTTTATTTCATTTTAATTTTAATTAAAGTTGAAAGTTTGTTGTGTGTTTTTGGCTTTATTTATTTATTTATTTTTTAAATATGTTTATATAGTTTTTATTGCTAGAAAATTAAGAAATCCTACAAACAGTGTTCTTTTAGTATCATTAATCTACTATTAAATACTCTAACAGTATATAGTTATGAAATTATGTGCTATAATATTTTTGTTAATATTTTGAATGAATTATTTTGTTTTTATTTTAATTTTAAAGTTTTAATAATTGTATGTCTTTTTTTAGTTTTACTTAAGTTTTATTTAATTTTATTTATATTAGTACTTCAACTTAAACTAAACGAAAAGTTTTATTTTAATTTCATTTTAATTTTAATTAAAGTTTTAGTAATTTTGTTGTGTGCATTTTTTAAAAAATATGTTTATATCGTTTTTATTAGATAAATCTCTCAGATTTCTCAGATTTCATTTATTATATTAAATTAATTTTATTGCTAGAAAATTAAGGAATCCCACAAACAGTGTTATTTCATTCAGTATCATTAATATACTATTAAATACTAGAATTGAAAATTCCATAGTATAATATTTTAGTTTATATTTTGTATTTTATTTTTTCATTTTAAAGTTTTAGTTTTTTTTTTTAGATTTAGTGTTATTGTTTTTTTTAATACGTATATATAGTTTAAAGTTTTGATTATATTAGTACTTCAACTTTAAACACATTTTTTTTTGGTCATTTGATTTCAGTTAATAGTAAAAGTTTGTATTGAAATTTTATTTTATTTTTTTATGGTTTGTTTGATTTCTTTATCGTTATTCTTTTCCTGCAATGTCGATATCATGACTCTCAGATTCAGTATTTAGTTTGTTTGCTAATGAAATGAGATCGTGAGAGTCTGTTCAATGGAGGTTGTAAATATTTCTACTCTGCCTGACGTCAGTGTCTGAAGGGTTAAAGATCTTTCTTGCTGCTGCTGCTCGTCTATTGGCTAGCTGTCCCTGTGCTGGCGTGTGATTGGTCGATCTTGAAATGTGTTTGGATTTGATTGGGTTCAGCACTGCAGAAGATATTAAGAGTTGCTTTCAGAAATTGTGTCTTTAATACGAGTGTATTTTGTCTCGCTGCTGAAGCCTAAACAAGTGAAAAACTCTTTTCAGCACTATATCTTCCTGAATTTGCCGTGTATGTGAATTAAACGTGTTAAACAGATCTTGTTACGAGCTGTTTAACCGGGTTAGCTGAGCTTCTCCCACAAAAAGACTCTTTGAAATGAAACACCTGCTGGATGCATGAGTTTAGTGCTGTTTTATTTCTGCGCAGTATCTTCTATTACATTAAATTGTTAAACATCTCTAAAACAGGATAAATGTGCTTTAGATGCAAAAGCTTGTGACGGACCATTGGATTTTTTATATTCCGTTAGCATATTGAAGTTTAATTGTTTTAGGTATTAATCCATCAGCTTTATCAAAAAAAAGCATTAAACTATTTGCTAATGCAGTTAGAAAATAAACTAGTCTCTTGGATTTAGTGAAGATCACAGAGTGTAACTTTAATGTGAGAATAAGTTTTCACACCCCTAATTATTTGCACATATATATGTATTGCTTATATATGCAGATAAATATTAGACATTTGTTTGTACTTTATCGTTGATATATGTCATTAAAAGTGATATAATTAAAATATTACACATTTGTATTTCTCATTTCTAATTATTTCTATTTCATTTTTATAATTTTTATTTTATATATATATTTTTTTATCTATGGTTTGTATGCAGTGCCACACTTGTTTTTAATTGCTGTTGACGTTATTAAAAGACCAATATAAAAAAAAGACAAATAAACTTGTATTCTCTGAAAACAAGGGTTCATGAAAAACGCTTTTTTAATACATATTAATCTTGTTTTCATAATAATAATAATTTTTAAAAAATAATAAATATTATTTTTTAAGATTTTTACTGGTAAGCAAGACAAAAATACTGATGATTAATTTTTATATTTTCTGTTTTCATTTTAATTATTAAGTTTTAATCATTTTATGTTTTTTGTGTGCGTGTTTGTATATATATATAGTTTTTATTAGATAAATGTATTTCTTGAATTCATTCATGTTTATCCTGTTAATTTTGTTGCTAGAAAATGAAGAAATCCTACAAACAGTGTTAATTTAGTATTGTTAATATATTATTAAATACTATAATAGTATATAATACTTATAAAATTATATATTATATTAATAACAATAACAGTTTTTGTTTTTATACATATTAATCTTGCTGTCATAATTTTTACTGGTAAACGAGACAAAAATACTGAATACTGTCACCATCAAAAGTTGAGTGGTTGCATGCATTTGAAACTGAATTTGTGTTCTTCTATCAGGAAAAAGACTGTAACCTGCTAGTTTTGTGCCCTTTACCCTGATTCACTGTCGTTCTGTCAGCTGGTGTCTGTTGTGGAGGTGGTTTTGTTAATTGTGTGTGTGATTTATTGATGTGCATGTAAGCCGTGTTTTGTCATGATCTGGTTTTCTGTGAGGAAGTTTCTGGAGCGTGAGTTCAGTCTGAGGTCTGATTGTGACACACATTCACACAAAACCATGTCAGATCCGGCTCATTATTTCCAACGTTCATACACTACTCATTAGCGATGTGTGTGATGATATTAAATCGATGTATGCATTGGTTTATTAATGTCGAATCACCAGAATAAACGTCTGGCAGCACTAATAAAACACGACATCACTTATAAAAGCTTTAATTGGTTCTGACTGTGTGTAAATGCAACAAGAGCGGATATTTAGAAAAGCAGCTTTACTGTGTGTGTGTGTGTGTGTGTGTGTTAGGGGTTGAACGACTTCTGATTTTTTGAAGTCGACTTTTATGTGATGAAAGTCGAGTCGAAGTCGACTAGTCGCTGATGACGTCATTAATGAACAAATAAGTCTGGAGCTGTGATAAACACCTTGTGCACAGCTATGGCATATGACACAGCGCTGCCCACAACAGCTTTTTTTATCAGTTCTTTTGTCTTTGGGTCGTTATATTTCTCACATATTTCTGCTCGTTCTTAATCAGATATAGATAAAGTAGCACAGTAAAGATTACATTCATATGAATGCATTAGTGAGAGCGATTGCGTGTGTGAATTAATTCTACCTGGCAGCGTCTCTCTACTAGTAGTGAAGCTGTGGAATTTATCCCAGAATTCCACGCTGTGCTCTGCAGTGGCGTACATTCCCCTGCTCGGCTAGTTTGATTTTCCATCTTTGTTGGAAGGAAAAGCACACGTGTGTGTTTACTCTCACACATGCAGTTTTGCAACTCAAGAATGCACAAACAGAGTGTCAAATGCACAACACACACACACACAGCGAATCTCGGCTGTATTTGAAGTTGTGAAGTGCTCCGGTGAGTTACATAACCATCATGCCTTTTTACTGCGCTCAAGATGGCGTGGCGTCAGCCAGACCAGAGCTGCAAATGAAGGATCTTCAGACCGGCAGAGCGCTGTCGATAAGAGCTTGCTTCACACGCTTTAATGAAAGTTCAGGCCGTTTGTGTTTGTCCTGCGTGTGTGTGTGTGTGAGGAATGGACGGCTGGTGGTGTGTAGAGAGCAGAGCATTGTCATTCTCTGTGTGTGTGTGTGTGTGTGTGTACGCTCACACACACACACACACACACACTCACACTCACACTCACACACACACACACACATACACGCACGCTCACTCTCACACACATACTCACACACTCACAGACACACACACTCACTCACAGACACACGCATGCACACAAACACAAACTCGCACGCTCACTCACTCACACACACGCACACATGCACGCTCACACACACGCATGCACGCTCACTCTCACACACACACACACACTCTCTCTCAGACACACACACTCACACACACACACACACTGTTACAGTAATCGTTATGTTAGTGTTGTTGGTGTGAATGGGCTTTAACTGTAATTCTGAACTCTGGAATAGCTCGCTCTGATTGGTCAATCAGTAATGTACAGTACAGTGGGGTTTAACTTTGTAAAGCAGGTTTACAGGCGTCTGTGAAGCAGGGCGAGTGATTTCAAGGAAACACACGTGAGTAATGGAAGCGTGTGAGTTTGGAGATGTTTCTGCTCTGAGGTGTGGTGTCGGATTATTTTGCTCTCTGACTGTTGTGAGTGAATTATCTGGAATCTGGACGGGAAAGCAAACATGAGTCATTTTCCATCAGGCCTCTCTCATTCCCAACTTCAGCTGAATTCCGCTGGTAGAGACAGTCTTTCTTTTTCATGATAATGTCAGCGCTTTTAGGATTAACACTGTTGTGCTCCTGTGTTTTGGGAGGTTTGGGTGAATCTGTCACCCCAAAGAGAACAGCAGAAGAAATTAGATTTTGCAGAAAGAAAATGAAGCCTGTTTTAGGACCACAATGAGTTTTTGCAGGATTTTCATCACAATTAAACACATTTACCTGCAAATTCTCATATAGCCTGAGTTGGACGTGTTCAGTTTTCTCCTTAAAACACATTGAAATGTGATTTTTTTTTCATCCTGTTTGTGTCTTTCTGGTGAAATCTTGTTGTGAATTTTGTTGTTGTTGTTCTGTTTTTCATTAAAAATAATAGTGAACCATAAACTAAGCATTGGTTTTAATAATAAGGGTGATCTTTTATTTATTTGCATTACAACACAGGTTTATATAAAGCTGCACACGTAACGTGTTGAAAACAAATCTATATCCCAAGATTCGATTTATGCCGTTCTCATTACTAAACACTAATTGTAGCTTTTTGTAACAATAATCTTTGTGCTTTGTTACTTTTGATATGAAACAAAGTATCAGCTTTCAAATTCGGTCAGTTTTATTATGAAATACAATCAGTAAATGTGGTTTTGCTGCTCTTTAATGTGTGCAGTAGTCCTCTTTACTACTAGTTACAGCACCAAATAAACACGAACGAACATCAGAAGAATCAGAACAACTCACTGAAATCAATCCTGAATCATGGAATCCATCAATCAGTGTTCAAACCATGGAAAGACGTCAATAAAACAGCTTGAGATCAATAATGTCACGTAATGTCACATTTACCTCATTCAATGACCATAAACTCCAGTCAGCTAGAAAAATAACTCCATATATTTTTACTGAACCTGTTCTTCAATATTTAGCATGTTTGAATAAAACAATTTATGACATCCACTGTTTAAACGTTTATATTTCAACAGACTGGAGTAGAAACATGATTATATCATTAAAAGTTATTATTAATGCATTATTATTATATAATAATTTATTATAAAAATTACCTTATGTGCAATTTAAATGTTTACAAATCACTTTAATACAGTAATGTACCGAGTGACGGGGTTTATTTTTATTTATTTATTTATTTAAATCTGACATTGCGATAGTTTTTCTGCTATATATATATATATATATATATATATATATATAGCAGAAAAAAATCGAATAGCTCTGTTTGTAATCATTCTAGAATAATTCTTGAAAAAAAGAAAGAAAAAAAAAAGACTTTTTACTCTAAAGATAGTTTTTTAAAAACTTCAGTGACAGGGTTTATTGTGTAGTTTACAGCATTAGTTGATATAGATTGATGTGTACTGTACCTGATGTATCCAAATAATATATATTGAATATAAATAAGATGAATGATATTGAATCAAGATCGAAACTGAAACCAATGGCTAGCTTGTGAATCAAAATTGAATCATGAAATTTGTCTCAATTATAATATATACAGAATAAAGCATAAGGTCATTGTACTGTTTTATTGTTGTAAGAATAAAAATGAATCCATTTTTAATCCATTTTTAAAGACAGTCAGTTATGGTTTAAGTGAACATAAACAATTGGGAAAGAAATCAGATGCGTGTCAGTATTAGGGATATGCCGGTATCAAATTTTCATGTTGCGATTAATTGCTAATGCTTTTATCATGGTATTGAACTTTTTTCTTATAACAAAAATAACTGAATATTTAAATGCAATAAAGCAATACAGAAAAATGTATAAAGCTAAAAGTTTTACACAGATTAAAGTGCAAAAGAACTATAAAGACCAATAGGTGTCACTTTACAATAAGACCTCATTAGTTAACCTTAGTTAATGCATTAACATTCACAATGAGCAATAGCTACATTTGCTACAGAAGTTATTAATTATTAGTTATTAAGTCTTAGTTCATGTTAGCTCATTAAATAACACAGTTGCAACTTTCCAGAGCATCTCTCACATGTTCCGCCATGTGCTTCTCGTCCACGCTTGTTTACATCAGAGTGCGCACGCGTCTTTCACGCAGCATACAGCGGTGTTGTGCATTTTGACCAGTTGATGGGAAAAGTATTCTTAAAATGCATTCAAAATTCTGAATAACTTGTAATATATAATTATTCACGGTATTTAGAAGAGCCCACGATAACAATATCGTGCATATTCATTACCGTGATATATCGCATTACCGAATACCGGCACAAGTCTAGTCAGTATATTAGATCAGTGCATTCGGTCTTACAGAGACAGCAGCCTAATAAACCTGTCTGTGTCATTGATGTTAATCATGTAGGCGAGCTTACGCTACGCCTACATCATCCGCCGGAATGAACGTGTGTACGACAGTTAGCGGAAGCTGGAGATTACTGTTTATAAAGTTTTAAATATGGATATTTCTCTTACAAAAACGCATTGATTTGCAACAGGAGGCCTATATTCACCCCCTGGAGCCATGTGGGATACTTTTTAGTATGGATAGATGTGCTTTATTTGACGTCTTTTGGACTATTGAAAAATAACACCCATTCACTGCCATAATAAAGCTTGAAAGAGCCAGTATCCCTTTAAAGGGATAGAAGAATGTTGGTAACCAAACAGGTGACGGTAGCCATTGACTTCCATAGTATTTTTTCCCATACCATGGAAATCAGTGGCTACCGTCAATTGTTTGTTCACCAACATTCTTCTTTTGTCTTCAGCAGAAGAAAGAAACTCATCCAGGTTGAGAACAACATGAGGAAGAGTGAATGCTGAACTGCGGAGGAAATGCCCGCTGGTCTGGATGAACATTAGATTTATATCACGAATGTTTGTACAGGAAACAGGTCTAACACCTCTGATTCTCATGCTAATGAGACAAGCCAGCGAATCCGCCGCTGCTGGCGCGTACGCCGGTGATATTTCACGCCCGCTCACATCCGTGCAAATTACAGTTGTGTGTTCGTGCGAGTGTGTGTGCAATGGATCCTGGGTGGTTGCTATGGCAACACACACACACACACACACACACACACACACACACACACACACTCACTCTTGCACCAGAACCGTCATCACTAATCTTTTCTGTATTTGCGGTGGTGATTCAGCAGAAGGCGAGGCTAATGGCGTCCGCTGTTTGTGATCGTGTGTCTTTCAGTCTCAGGCCGCTAACAACACGTCTCAGTGTAATTCTGCCCCGACTGCAATAAGACACACAACGAATGTGAAATAGATGCCTACTGTTTGTGTGTCTGTACTTTATTTGTATATCATTTTATATATGTGTATGTATGTGTGTGTGTATATATATAATATTATATTACTAATTATGTAATAATTATATACTTAACTAGATATTTTTAAAATATAATAATAATTTTTTAAATGTTTTTAAAGTTTCTTCTGCTCACCGAGGCTGCATTTGTTTGATCAAAAATACAGTAAAACTGTAATACTATGAAATATTATTACAATTTAAAATAACAGTGCTTCCTTTTTTTGTGGAAACCGTGATACATTTTATTAAAAAGTTCAAAAGAACAGCATTTATTTGAAAAAATCTTTTGTAACATTATAAATGTCTTTATTGTCGCTTTTGATCAAATTATGGTGTCCTTGATGAGAAAATATGTATTTATTATTGTTATTATTAGAATTTTTTTTTTTTTTTTAAAGCATCTTAAATTTTGAATGGTACTGTATCACGGTTTCCACAAAAATATTGTGCAGCACAGCTGTTTTCAACATTGATAATAATCAGAAATGTTTCTTGAGCAGCAAATCAGCATATTATTATGATTTCTGAAGATCATGTGACACTGAAGACTGGAGTAATGATGCTGAAAATACAGCTGCGCATCACAGAAATACATTACAGTTTAACAGATATTCACATAGAAAACAGCTAGTTTACATTAGAATAATATTTGACTGTTTTTACTGTATTTTTTATCAAATAAATGCAGCCTTTATGAGCAGAAGATTTATTTAATAAAATGACAAAATGTGTTTGGCAAGTTACAATGCACTGCTTCTTTTAGAAAACTAATAATTGATTTTTGACATACTTTTTTTTTGGTAGATGGAAGATGGTCAGACGCTCTTCGATTACAACGTTGGTCTTAACGACATCGTCCAGCTTCTCATCCGCTCACAGACGGACCCCCCGGATAGCCCCTCCCTCAACAACGGTGAGGGTGTGGCCTGTGCCGTAGCCCCGCCCACCACAGCATCTGTCCCCGCCTCAGCCACACCCACCACAACAGTCGTTTCCCCGGCAACCATCGCCAACAGCAACGGAAACGGGTCCAAACCCTGTAGTCCGGTGTCTGACAGCGAGCCGTCCACATCCAGCCGGACGCTCCTCATCGATCCCGGGATCGGACTCTTCAAAGTAAGAGCTTGCTCTGGATGTGACTTATAGTTCATCATATAACTATCATATCATATAAGAAATTATTGTGGAGTCTGTCGTCATTGACTCTTTACTTGTTACTCCTTAGATGGTAGGAAAATTACTTATTACAAAATTTACATACAGCTTATGGTGAATTATTGAGTTTTTTTTCCTTCACATTGTTTTTGTATTAATTCTAAAATAATATAAAATATTATTTTAATAATTACAATGTTTTAATTTTAATTTTATTATTATTTTTTTTTATATTTTAAATTTAATTTTGTTTTTTAAATATTTATTTATTATTTTATTAATTTAATTTAGCATTGATTAATTGTACTAAATTAACACATTAAATTGAACGTGCTACAAAATAATTTTATATGCATTAATAATGACAATAATATGTTTGATCGCTGTAATATAATTTAATATTTCGATTAGTCAGGTAGCAAAACCAAAGCATGAATTCTAACATATGAAATTATTATTATTATTATAATTAATGACAATAATAATAATCTAAAATATAATTTTAGTTTTTATATTAATTTTTATTTTTATTACATTGTTTTTTATTAATGTAATTTAAAATTAATTAATTGCATTTAAATTAACACATTAAATTGCTACGTGCCATGAAATATTATATGCATTAATAATAACAATAATAAATGTAATCTCTTTATTATCATTTAATATTTAGATGAGTCGGGTAGCAAAACCAAAGCATGAATTCTAACATATGGAATTATTATTATTATTATTTAGTCATGCATTATAATGTATTATTATTATAATTAATGACAATAATAATAATAATAATCTAAAAAATATTTTAATTTTTATCTTAATATTTATTTTTTATTTTTATTACATTGTTTTTTTTATTAATGTAATTTAAAATTAATTAATTGCCTTTAAATTAACACATTGCTGCGTGCTATGAAACATTATATGCATTAATAATAACAATAACAAATTTCATCTTTTTATTATTTTTTAATATTTAGAATTTACCAAAACCAAAGTGTGAATTCTAACATTTGGAATAATAATACTAGTGATAATAATTATTATTATTGTTAATAACAATAGAATTGTATAATAATAATAATTATTATTATTTAAAATATTATTTTCCTTATTTAATTGTTTTCGTATTTATTATGATGGTTATTATTATTATTATTCATGTCATTTTGTTTATGAAGGAAGTGATGCATTATATTTGTTACCAAATTCAGACGCTGGAGCACAAAAGCAGCCTTAAGTCGCTGGGGTATATTTGTAGCAATAGCCAACAATACATTGTATGGGTCAAAATGATACATT